>NW_027249343.1:0-247373 GCF_030848795.1 Temnothorax nylanderi | reverse complement strand
TCCCGAAAAATTGAAAATCGGTAACGAAAAATTATACACTTTATAGCACTTCCCGGAAAATTCTACCCCTGTTTGATCTATAATTCTTTGAGATTCAATCAATTATTTCCCGAAAAATTAGAAAAATTAGAAAAACCGGTTTCCAGAAAATCGGTAACAAAAAACTATACACATAGTGGCACTCCCCGGAAAATTCTACCCCTATTTCATATACTTTTGGTAAAAATTCCGTTCAGGGGTTTATATGTTATGATCCTTACCAGAATTTTTATTATAAATATGTTTTTGCTTCAAAATTTGATTATTATAAGAGTGTTCTACAATATTTGGCGAAATTTGTTTTAAAGGAACATGATTTTCTGTGAGTATAGAAGAAATAAAGCTGTAAGAATGCTCTATATACTGTTGATTTGAATTCTCTGAATCCAATTTTGTTTTAACATAGCGCACATGAGTTCCTTTTTTCTTTCGCTTACTAGTTTGCGATTTGTTACAAAAATCGACAGAGGAACATTGACAAAACCGTGCTGGTATTGCACCTTTTTTTATTTCTTTCCGGCGACCCACTACCAATAAATCAGATTGGTCAAAGTGTACCTGAAAATAAAGAAACATTTTTAAAACTACTTTTATTTGAATAATCCTGTATAACATTCTTATGATGTACACTCACTTCACACAATCTAAGATTTTCCAAAGAACGTTTTGACGCGTTCTTGCCGAAAATAGCATCTGACCACATTTTTTGATGCTGCTCTTCTTTAGGAAATCGCATCAATGCATATCCTTCATCTGATTTATTGAAGCACCTTGGTGCGCAGCAAGTGTGCGGCATTGCAAATTATAAAATGCAAATCTATGATAAGAATATTATTGATGAAAAAATAAGTATCTCTCTAACTTACCTATTTATTCAATTATAGATCGTCTTCACATTTCTTTTTTATAAGTTACTTAGATATGATAATTAACTTACCAACAATAGATGTTCATAAATATATATACATTATCCGTATGAAATTATTTCAATGTAACACATAAAACAGCAGGTTATCGTATGACAGGTATATATATGTCTTTATAGTGCACACAGTGTACAAATGGTGTAACATGGAGTGCACCATCTGAACTTTATAGACGATTAAGACCCCAGCCAATCAGAGTCCAGAATGAGTTGGCGAGTCTCTCTTTATAGGGTCTCTAGTTATAGCTAAAGGAAGAAAATGCCAATTGCAGCAGCTCGAACAAAAATGCATTTCAATAGCGCACGCTATTATGTTGGCGACCAGGCCAAGATCTTTCTTGTCACCACTTTTAATCAGCGTTGCTGCTTTTTTATACCGGAAATTTGGCTCTAAAAATCTAGTGACGTTACTATCTAGCTTGGGCCTCAGCGCACCATATAATGAGGTACAATTATTGGAAGCTTCAGCTGTCAAGCATTGGAAGCTTGACGAGAACGATTTCTTCGTAATCGATGTTGAAGATCGAGATGATGATCATAGCCCTGCAGATTTACAACCTCAGGAAACGGCTCAGAAGAATCTTGTAGACGACGCTACCCCGAGTACTAGTCGTGTACAACAATTTTAAATGTTAAGAGTTGCCAAATTTTCATATGTACGAGAAATATCACGCACACATTTGATATTTTTTGTCTATTTATATTTTTTCTTACAAATTCTACACCGAGAGTCTGATTTTTATGACAGCGTGAGACAAAATACAAATATTCATATATTCAACAGTGTATTACAGGAAAACTATTAAAGGTATGAAAAAAATGTATTGAACCTTTTTTATAGAGAATTTAATAAGCTTCATTTTTTATAATAACCTTCATTACGATAGGATCAACAATTACCGAGATATGAAGGAAAAACTGAATTGAAGCACCTTTTTTTCAAGATGGCGGATCGAGCCCTGCAGATAGAGATCCGGACTTTTAGTATGTTCAATAGTATGCCGAGATAAAGGTCTCCACCAATTTATAGCTTTTTACCGGTTATTTTTTCTATTTTTGCTAATTTGACTGGACTATAACGTATCTATGTAGAAATAAGAATACTTCACAGAGTATTTTTTTTTAATTCGACCACTTATTTTTAAGAAAGATGTAATCTCTCTATTTCCGAAAAAGGTGATCCGGAAAGTCACAGAACTGGCCCAAGCTAACGCAAAATCTTTAAACGCGTATTACGGGTACGTCACAGCTGTAAGATTATCGCACCCCGGGGTTAAAACGTAACAACAAAGAATATGCTCGCCGAGAACTTTCTTATCGCAAGATACAAACGGCGGTTATATTTGAGAGAAAAATCGAGCGAGTGGCGCTCTGTCGATTCAATATACAAAAGCAAAGATATAACGGCGTTCGCCGTCGCAACGCATTGAATCGAGCGTGCATCGAAATGTAATAGGAACGGGATTTTCCACGGTGCGCTGCGACTGCTGCGAGAAGGAAAAATCGCGAACGCGTTCCGTTCAAGTGCGCAGTCCTAAGGGCATTAATACACTTCGCTGATGTAACGCGTCGAGCGCGGCATGCCGAACGTAACAACAGTAATGTCCTCTCTTCGCACGCGTCGAGGTGAAAACTGAGAAAAGGAACGTTTCTCGCTCTCGCTGGAAAAGGTATAAACGTTTACATAAGCTTAACTTGTGAAAACGGACACGTTGCGGGTGGCAGTTCAAGAAACAACGATTTTTCTCTCATTCTAACGGCAGAATCCAGAATCTTTTTCTGGCGCTTATTTGATTACTTAAGAACTTGAAGACTACTTTCTTTAATGAACAATCGAGAATAAACGCTTTTAGTATTCTATATAAATTTTGTTTCTGTAATTATGAAAAGTAGAACCTGTATATTGTGCGAACTCGCTATTAACATTATAAACGCTGCTTATGGTACCCATGTGACCAACGGAGTTTCGGCAGGTTACCTGCCGTGTTATGATTTTTACGAGGGCAAACGTGTTTTCGGAAGGTGAAAGTGAAATTTTCTGCGCGTGGAAATTTTGTAATATCTGCAATAATATTTGCTCTCCAAATCTCGAGGTACGTGATTATAAAGAGTAATGCATGCTGAACACGAATCCAGTGTAGTTTTTTCATTATCGTTGATGTCTAATATTTCATGGGCGATCAAACCTGAAACTTGTGTTTGGGGCTAATCAGTCTACAAGCACCCGGGGCTAATCGGGCTAATCTCATCACTGTGGCGCGTCGGGCGCACGACTTCAGCTCACGGCGATTTCAGGTTAGGTTTCCCTCGAGCGTGATTCTGTCTTCCCTTGCACGTGCGTCAGTTGTGTAAGAGGGAAATGGTACGCACGTATCGTCGCAAAACGGGTGTTTTGGCCGACCGAAAAGATGGCGGACCGTTGTTTTCGAGATCGCTCGCGCTCACGGCACGTCGGCGAGGTACGGCGAGGCACGGCACGGCTCTGAGATCCCGCGATTTCCGTGCGAGAGTTGACATGCCGCGCGCGCGGTAGATCGTCCCGACTCCCGACCGCGGTAAATTGTCGTTGTTGGTCGTTGTGTCCAGTGTCAGTGAAAGTCGCGCGTGCGACCGCATCGTCCAGCGTTCGCCGCATCGTCTCGGCGTCATTGTCGCCGCCGTTGTAGTGGTGGTGGTGTCGGTGGTGGTCATCGTCGTCGTCGTCGTCGTCGTCGTCGTCGTCGTCGTCGTCGTGGTGGTCGTGGCCGTTGTCGTCGTGGTGGTCGTGGCCGTCGTCGTCGTGGTGGTCGTGGCCGTCGTCGTCGTGGTGGTCGTGGCCGTCGTCGTCGTCGTCGTCGGCGCGTCGAGGAATCGGCGCGAGGACGCCGTCGAGTCGGTAAAATGGTCGCGCTCCACCGCGAGCTTTTCTAACCCCCCTGTCGCTATTTATCGCTCCCCCGCGAGAAACGCGGCTTGGTTAGGTTGCTCGAGGGTCCGCGCTGATCCTATGGCACCGGAACGCCGTCACGCGTGTTCCCCGTGGTTGCCCGCGTTGACAATGTGACGTGCCGTTGGGGAGTTTACGATTTGGTTAACCTCTGTATTCACGTGCCTGAATTGTTTTATGGAATAGGTAAAACAATTATTTTTTAATAATGTTTTGCATAAAAATTTTAAATAAAATTTTTATATTTTTCTCTTAAAAAACAATTATTAAAATGTATCCTATCATTTTTCAGGATTAGATGTACGTATATGTATTGAAAATGCAGTGTGACCGATTAGCCCCGGGGGGGGGACCGATTAGCCCCGGCATTTTTGAGATTTCAATTTTTCCACCGTTGTCGTTTTTGCTCTATACCGGTTAAACAAAGCGACGTAGATAAAAATTTCCTTAATAAATTTTGTAGCTAAAGGTTCACTCTTTACATAAATATAAAAAGAAGGAAAACAATTAATAATTGATAAATTATTAAAAACGCGACTTATTGGCTACGACTCTCCCCCCCCCCCCCAAACAACATGAGTATGCAATGAATAAAAAGGGCACATGGTTACTACGAGCTACGCTCGTGTTAAGTCAGTATAATAGGCGCGACAAGTTGCGATAATAACGCGATTTCTTCGAGAGAGGAGCATCGCGAGGAAAAAATCGAAGAGGCTGCAGTGCCGCCGAGTTCCTCAAGTTTTCTGCCGAGGTAGCCAGGTGTCGAGACACGGACTGTAAGCAATATAGATTGTCAAAGTTCGGGGAAACTGTTAGCCGCAGAAGTGGTAGAGTTTCGGAGGGTAACTTTCACCCTCCTCGCCTATTCCTTCCCGGGCTGCCGAGCATAGCCCTCCACCCATCTCGGAAAACTCGCGACAGCGGCCGCCAGTTATCGGTGCGACATTCGTTGCATCCGAACTTCATTTCCACTGAATCCGAAGGCGCTCCCTGCGAAGACACTCCTCTTCGGTCGATCCAGCAATTCCACAGACAATTTAACGATGCCTAAAGTCGTGGCGATAAAGTCTGCAGCGTCACGAGTCCGTTTGTTAGATCCAATTAAAATGAATTTCTTTTTTTATAAGCATCTATCGAACCATTTATTTTAAAAGCGAGTTTAACTATTTTCCCAATTGGAGTATACATCACTTGATCAATTGTAAAAGACCGCTTCTAATTTTTAGATAAAGTTTACAATATAGATAACGCATCAATGCTTTGATTTAAAAAGATTTAATTTAAAAAATAAATTAAAATAAATTTCTGCATAAGAGTTTCTATTTGTAAATTGTGTAAAAAAAATTCCGAAATTGCGATGTAATAATTGTATAAGTGCACAGTAAAAAAATTTTGTGTTAAATTTAACACATTTCACGTGTCTCAATTCATCTACTCTAATTTTTATGTTAAGTTAACAGAAGGCAAATATGTAAATAAATAACACAAGTATTATGTAAAAAATTAACAAAATTGTATAACACATGGATGCTCTCTGGAAATAAAGTTTTAAATTTTAATTAAAAAAAAAACGTTATTCTTTTTTCTTTTTTTCTTATAGAAAATAGAAGACAGCAATATCCTCTTTATAATATAAGAAACGTCAATTTAACAGATAAAAACTTTTATAGAAAAGCAAGTCACACAACCGTTTATTTTAACATATAAAATATGTCACGCAAGAATTTGTGCATTTACATATAAATTGTGTTATTTTTTGTTAACTCTTAGAAACGGTGAATATTAACTTAACGCAGGAAAATCAAAATAACACAATGATATATAATATGTTACATTAACACAAGTGTATGTTAAAAATTTAACACAAAAATTTATATACACGGGTAAATTTTAACACAAATACAAAATGTTTTTTTACCGTGTGTTATATCGTCAAAAATCTAGTTGTTTAATCAATTGACAGCTCGCTTAAAAATTAAACCAGACAAAGATATATAAATGATAAAATCGTGTATGTTATTCTCATGTTATATACTAATTGTGTCATTTAGCGGTAATGAAGAGTCAAACGCGCGAAATATACGCGTTATTTCCATTTCGTGATCGCCGGGATCCTGGATTGAAGTTTCAACCGGAAGAATTTACGACGTGACGGCGCGAGAATGACAATGTGTAAAAACAGTCGCAAGTTCGATTTCCACCGTAGGGCGGAAGTCCTTTCTTTTCATTTTAGTCGTAAGAAAAGCAGATAAACTAACGACATATATACGAGCGAGCATAAAACGACATATATGTAGAACCGCCACGGTACATATGTTTACGCGGGCGTAAATTCAGGGCACGGCGCGGCGCAGCGTGGCCGCGCGACACGGCGCAAAGCAAACGTTATTTAACGACTACGCGACGACCGGACGATTTATCAAAATTCATCTTCTCGAAAGAGCCAACTTGGTTCCACTAAAGGGGGGGAGGGTAAAGGTCGCGGCCATCCGTAAGAGCGGAAACGGATATAGGGGGATATCGCATAGTTTACACAACGATAAAAATCCCCATAAAAGTATCGTAAATTTCAGAACCCCCATGGTATTGCCGGGACGTTATGGCTTTATAGGCTAAGAAAAGAATAAGCGCGCGTACGAGTGTACGCACGACGAGTGCAACCGTCGATGAAAATAGCGGCTGTGTGCATTAAGTTCGCAAATTAAAAAAAAAGTTTTTAATTCTGCTTATCTCGTGGGACGCATTTCAGTGACAAACGCAAAATTGCGTACCCTTTATTTTTTCCACTGGACGGATATAGGCCATATGAAAGTTAAGGGGAGGAGAAAGGGGCTGCTTAAGTGCTAAATTATTTAACTAAACTCCAAAAGATAGTAAAATCAATTTACGGTTAGAAAAATATTTATTTTCTCAATTCGATAAAATGTTTATATAAATAACGAAAACGATATTCTTGAAAAACTTTCGCTAAAAGGAATTCGTTCATCGTAACGATAAACTCGCAAAATATGCGAAGAAACTGTCTTCGATTATGCAAAATAGAGAAATCAAGCCAAGAGAAAGAAGGAGTTGGAAAGGCCAACAGGGATGATTTGATAAAGGTCGCGCACCGAGTAAAGTAATTGAAAGGGCTCTTGTTAGCATAGAAATGGCACTTTCCCGATCCTTAGGATGAAATGGGTTTAAAGTTATCCTAAATCTTCCAGGACACTTCCGCCGTGCGCCGTACGAGGAATTGTGCGAAACCACAGAGGAGAGGAGCTCTTCTTACCGATTCGCTCGAGAAACGCGAGACCACGGTAAAATAAATATCGACAAAGAAGAAGAAAGCGCACGTGTGTCGCCAGTGACAGGCGAAGGTCCTCTCTCGCGCACACGCCAATACCGAAGAAAAACATTTCCTATCCTCTCTCGTTCGTGACATATAACGGAAAGAAGCCAAGCGCAGAGAATGTATCACATTATTTTTGGAGCGCCCGCCCTTTAGAAGCTATACAAGATGTCGCGAGAGAAAGATGTATACAAGTATAGCCGGACTTTATTCTTCCCCAACGACGTGCATTCGACTTTTCTTCTGCAATCCCAGACAACACGCATGTCCAAAATCAGGACATAAGACATCTTAAAGACATCTTAAAGACGTCATTAAGACATCATATTGTAAGACGTCTTAGGCTGATGGCAGAAAACAAAACGTAGGCTCTTACGTCTATCATAGGCCGCGGTCCATTTGACGCTACAAATGCTTCGAAGCGTTCTTCTTCTCCTTCTGTCTTCATTGAAAGAAAGGAGAAAAGGAATGCTTCGAAGCATTTGTAGCGTCAAGTGGACCGCAGCCGTAGTCGTAGACGTAAAGCAAGGCAGAGAAAACCGTATACGTAACTACGTAAACGACATAAACGTAAAGTCATCGTGTCGATACGTGACGATACGAACGTAGTTATACGTATACGGTTTTCTCTGCCTTGCTTTACGTCTATGACTACGATAGACGTAAAAGAGCCTACGTTTTGTTCTCAGCCTTACTCTCTAAAAGTCGAAGAGTAAAATATCACTCAAAACAAGTGAAAAGCAAATGTAACGAAAAGTGAAAATTGAGCCTGTGTACTTCGAGTGATTCGCCACTAATAAGAAAGAGTAAAATTGCGCTCTATAAGTTGAAGTGAATCACACTCCATTTGAGTGAAAAGTCACTTTTTTCGAGTGCAGTAGATTAGTGTCCATAGGAGTGAAGTATGACACTCTACAATTTTAAGTGGAAAATTTCACTCTATTAGAGTCATTTATCAATCGATCTTTAATAAATCATAATTCACTATAACTTTAGAGTGAGATTGTGTCACTCAATAGCCACTCTAAAAATTCAAGTTAAAAATTCACTCCTACTTTATGAGTGTCCGCATTTACTGAAATTAGAGTGACAACCCTCTCTTTTGGAGTGACTATCGCAATATATTAGTGGCGAAACTACTCTATAAGTTTTAGAAAGCAATCATCGCTGATTTCGAAAAATTCCTTCAGAAAGGTGCATCTTTCACGGAACTGAAATAAATGTTATCGATACAAGCTACTCTATAGAACATCCTATTTACTTGTAGCGATTTTCTCGCTGCCAGATGTTACCCCCATCTACTCTCATCAGGTATTGGAATGTAGCCCGACGAATTTTGTCGCGTCATCTTGCGCAAATGCGCTCCATGAGCGAAATATTGTATCGAAGAGGAGGAGAAACATCGTATCAAAAAGTGATACAGGACGGCGACAGCTCGATGACGATGGAAAAATGCGCGACCGTTCGCTTAACTTCCGCGGCGCAAGCTGCCGCGGGTGTCTCACCGTCATCCTTTATTGCTCTTAGCGTTTCTTATTCCATGCGCACCACTGTCTCTCGCCTTTTGCATTTCCGCCTAAACATGAACGCGCGTTGACGACGCGCGTTGGGAGGAAAACGTGAGGAAAAATCGTCGTAAGGAAGAAAGCGCGAAGCGGAAGTTTTGGCCCATTTCCGGTGAATGGACATCTAGGATCTAATAAAGAAACTTGGAACGCCCAGTGTCTTTCTCTATGTCGCACATTTTTCCACCACCCACCGCCGCAAGCTCCGCGCTACTTCGGGCATGGCCGAGAGTTGCTCTAAGAAGGGTATAAGGATCAACGTAACCCGACGAAGAAACAGCTTGGCGTACATACACACAAAAAGCACACATACACACATATACACACATGTATAATGTGTATATTATATATATACGATGAAGCGGTAAGAAAGGCGAAAAAAAAACTCTCGTATAGAGCAAAGTGCTAAGGTGCAGCACATCTTGAGAGATCTGACTCCCTATCGAGTTCCAGTGTTTCCACGCGGTATCTACACGTGAAGCACTTTGGCGCGTTGTGTCGTCGGAAATGGAGTGGTACCACGGCAGAAGGCCGTCTTCTCGAGGAATGAGAAGAAACCTCGCGAAAACGATACGGTCGGAATCACGCCCCTGTTGAAATCGGAGCTCGGCGAAACTAAGGAGAGAACGCTCTACTATTTAATTGTCTAAATGCCACAGTTGCTCAACGAAGAATCGAGTATTGGGATACCATGTGAATTTTGAGAGCTAAAAGAATTAAAATCTGCAAATCACTAGCGATCTAAATAAAGTGGCTAATATAGATCTTTTTTATTTCACACAGTAGTTTTGTAGCATACAAATATATCTATTGTGAGTCGACAATATACTGTATATATTTTTTAAAAAATCCACTGCCAGCTAAAATATTATACGTAAATTCTCACTCGATCGCAGATCTCAATTTTTAATATTTGAGTGACTCAAAGGCGTGCTTGTCAAACCCAGATTTTTTCCTGCTTAAATAAGAAATCGAGTTCACGCAGTACTTACGACAGTCAATCATTCAGGTACAATGAGATATTTGCTATAAATTGGAAAATGTGTAGTTCTATTTTTATGACCAATGGGGTTAAAATAATACTGTTTTGTGTTAAAATAATAAATTTCTACACACAGATGGTAGTCAAAAGTAACAAAATACTATTCAATTCAAGATATTCGTTTAAATTTCATCCTTTATTAATATTTAACAGAGTATATTAATAAAGGATCTATATCTGTATAATATCGAAAATAATAGAAAGTTTTTTCGAGCAAAATTGCTTATACATCATCACTATGTATTTCCGCGATACGGCCTTTTTGAATACTTCGTACTACTTTCTGACGCTATTGCATACAGTTTCTGCAGCGGTACGCATTTTCATTTCTTTGCTCCTCCGTCTTTGACATTTTGCATCGGGGAATCTTCGAAGCCGCTATCTGCGAGACAGAGTTTCTTAGAGTGTATTGAAATTCTGACGGCTATAGACTCAAATGCCGGCACGACGCGACGCTCTAAAAGATGAAAACGACAACTTTAAAAGAGCGAACTTTAGGCGCTGGATTCAGAAATGTAAAAACATAAAATGAAAATAAAGAAGACACTGGGACGAATGAGAAACTAAAAGTTATAGAAGGCACTAGCGAAGACGTGAAAGGTCGGAAGATTAGAGCTACAGCCGAATGCAACGTTAATCTTGGAAAAGTAATGACAAATTTGAAAGGATAACACAAATGAGAAATATAATTATGGAACTGTGCCTAGAAAGCGAGAGAAGAATTCGAAGGGACCCCGGACGTGAAAGCAGTCGTCGAAGACGGACGAAAGAGAAAATGAGGAAAGCAGTCGCGGGAAAACCAAAAGAGAAAGAGAGCTTGATGATCAACTAGCTCGCTGGCAGACAAATTGCGATAATTTCAATGCGGCATTGTGATGTACGTTGGGTCAACAAATAAAAAGAGCGAAAGCGCGGTCGTTTCTCGCGCGCACTTTGTTTTCACGTGCCGCTGTACACATGCAGGTACGTTTGCATATATGGACATTTCGACGATGCACACGCGGCTACGTGTATGAATATGTGTGCATGTGTGTGTGGAAGCGAGCATACGCGCGTAAAGCGGGATGCAATCTGTGTCCTGGAAAAGTGCATGAAAAAAGTGCCAGGAAAAAGCGCGATAGATCTGAAGCAGGACGCGTGATGCGCGGAATGGAAAATAACGTCGGTAGGGCGACGCCGCGTGTGTGAATGCGGCGAAAAACACGTGTGGTAACAACACGTTCGCCGTGTAGATGATACGCCGAGTGATACATGGGAATAACGTACATACGTAAGTAGATAGCGCACTTTTGCGCTCGGTTGCGGCCTGTCGTCTGGTATTAACCGCGAAACAGGAGAAAAGAAGGTAGAAAATGGATTTTAGTGGCAGCTTAATAAAGAGGAACAATCCTTGCGCGCCGTGCCACCAGCTAACCGTATATATACACGGTTTGTGCTGATGCACGAGCCAAGAAGATATTGCCAAGTTACTAACCGCTACAAGATTTGTGGACAAAGAATTTAATTGTTGTATGCGAGTTTGACGCGTCCGATAAAAATCTTAAAATATTTCGAGACATTTTAATTTCAAACACTATAATATCTTTTCTTTTGCAAACATGAAATACAGAATCGAATTCTTTTGGATACGCGAATTAGAAGAAAAATTGTTAATCATAAAAATAAAAATATCTATATTTAGTGATTATTTTTAGATATATTTACGTAAAGATATTTATAAAATACATAACAAAAAAAGAGAAATTGCTGGAGGGATTAAACAAAAAATATTCTAAATATTCTAAATATTCTAAATAATTAAATCGCGTCGATTTAATTCCGGGGAGGGAAGGGTATTAATGTTCCAATGATAGCTGTGTTTCAAGTCCGACAAATAATCGGCGCGCAGTTTATTAAGTTGGAATATTTGTATATGTATATTATATACATTTTAATTCGTTACTTCTGTAACTATTAATTTCTTTACTTGCGCACCACGTATCGCGCCTGACTCGTATCGCCGTGCCGTCTATTAATTTGTTGACATTTTCACGAGTCTAATGACATATTTAAAAAATATTCTGTTTTCTATAAATTGTCAATTAATTTATTGCATTTCATTTTTATCAAAATACAAATTGTACAATCGATGTAATTATTAAAATAGCATAATTTATTTAAAAATGTTAACATATGAGGCAAACACTTAAAGGAACATTCTTATATGTATATTTTTCTTACTCATGCAATTATTGTTCTATTCAAAATATAGATATATATTTGAGCATGGTAAAAACACATTTTTCTCTATCCTATGAAAAATTGCATTTTTAATCGTGAATCGTGTAAAATCTTACGACTACTCAATCATAAACTGAAGTAAAATATGATGTATATCGCCAAGTGCCATCGACTAGGAGATCAAGCGATGATCGCCATCGGGCCCGTCGGAGAGACGTGCCCCGCTCATAAATCGGTGCCCGATATAGAAACAAATGTAAGACCAATACTTTCGGATATTGCCGCGCTGGGGTGATTGATGGTCCGAGATATTCAATATCTGCAAAAGTTCGCGGCGCGGCGGCAGCGACGACGAACCCCGCTGTGCCTGCTGCCCGTCGCCGGCACTCTCTTCCGTTCTCGACTTACTCGCCATTCCCCCTCCCCCTCCTTCTATCTCCTTCCACAATAGAAGCTTCGGACTTTACCATTTCCTCTTATTCCGTATACCCTGGCCAGAATGCATGACTCGGAATCCCGGATCGGCAAAAACTTATTCTGTAAAATTCAGTGTCATCCCCGATCGCGCGCTCTTCCCGAGGCTGGAAAAAGAGTAAACTATGATGAACGAGCGCCGAAATCTGGAAACGAGTGACTGTACCTTGTATTTGTCCCGCGTCATTTTATTGACATCGCGTGAATCCGTTCTTAGATTATCACACAATGTAAATAAATGTGACATGACAAAGTACAAATCTACTTTCTCATGAAAATTTGAAACATTTTCCATCTAGCTAGCAAATTTCTTTACGTGGATAACATTATAGTAATCACAGGCGGGTGTAAAATTACACAAATTACACAATACATGAAAACGTTCACATACAAATCATTTCACAGAAAAAGTAAAAATTAAATTGCCTAACATTACGCGATCAGATTCTTCAAAGTCACGCAAACGGATGTATACGCTTTTTTATATATGTGAGATTTATGAAGAATATCACGTTTATAGACTGAAAAAGAGCGTGACCAGCGTCACAAAAAGTTGGGCATAAGAACTAAGGAAAGAACTCGAGGCGGAAGAGTAAATTGGAGAAGAATCGCTGACCGATTCCACGACCATGTACAGATTTGGCAACTGGAATTGTTTTTTTCAGTCAACTGTCGCATCCCCTGCGAAGCCATTAAGCCGACTTTTGCACCATCCATTCTTGCGACATTGGGAAATAAAGAAGAGGCTGGACGGTGAGCGACAGAGATGAGCGAATATTCGAGGAAGCGCGGTTGGGACGGACCGCAATGACGAAAGAGCCGAAAGGGGACACCGAATCCCCTTACGATGATTGCTGTAGGCTTTCCAGGCGTCCCTTTTCCTGGATTCTCTCTCTCATCTACCCCTCTTACGCCACGAATCTTATCGCCCTTCTACGTTACGCGTTTCGTCCAACGATAATGTCGACCCGCCGGCTGGCCGTAGAAAACCGCAGATAAGCCAAAAACTAGACCGTGCGTATCTTTTTCCATAATTATAAACGATAGCTTTCGCATCGACATTTTATTAGTGTATGAAAAGTCCGAATATACCATTTATATGCAACAGTATAATCCTGAATACATTTCAATTAATTATTTACAATATGTATGGCAATTAAATATATTGTAATATTGGGAAATTATTTCTCGAAAATAACTTTGAAATTCCCGAGTTTTTAGATGCGCGAGACACGCTTCCAAAGCGTTAATAATAAACTAATACGAATTATAAAATTTTACTATTGTCCTCGCCGTTACTTCGTGTAAAACTTATGTTTTAGCGCGATTTATAACATCCGGAAATATAAAGAGCAAACAACGAATAGGAGATTTTCTTCGCCAGTGAATAAATAACAATAATGAACACAGTTCCTATACATCTTCTAATTTATATTTTATAGAACACGTTCAATTATAAACAGCTGACAGTAGTTATGTCGTAATGGACGTTAATATTGGTAATCATATTATTTCGCTATTTTACGTATAGGGTAACTCCGGTATATACGCCGCACCTAAGGAAAACTTAATTTATTGAGTACTATTTAATATGTTTAAGGCAAATAAATTATACCAATAAAAACTTTATACTGTCTACTACTATAAAAAAATTAGAAATAAGAAATATTTATTCTTTGTATTTAACAAAAAAAAAAACTTTTAGAGACCCTTGCATTTTTGCCATATATCCCATAGGGGTGAGATAAATGATATTCATAGGTGGAATATACGCCTTGGTGGCGGACGAATCAGTGCGTTTCTCGCTGCCCCCCCCCCCCCACCGTCAGGTAAAACGTGCCGAGAGGGACAGCCGGGGGGTTTTTAGTGGGTTGGAGTCCCACATATATATATAACCGCCCTCCCCGCCCCGGGGGAGGGGGTATCCGTGCGGATTTTCCCCCCGTCAAAAAAAAAGGTGGAATATACGCCTTACAAAAAATTACAAGTAATGTTTATAAATGAGGCAATAAAATGTCATAATAAGTTATAAAATGTGTGTAAAAAGTTTATTAAGTGTAAGAATGATAAACAAATTATAAAACTGAAAAATTTTTAAAAGAAAATAGATGAACGATAGATGCAATAAAGGTTATTGTTATATGATAAAAAAAAAGAAGGAAAAAGAACGCATAGGAGATTTCGATTTTTACAGAATGTTTGCACTATGGCATAAATCCCACACGCTAAAAATGCCATATATCCTAAACAGGTGGGGTGTACAAGATATCAAGCTAAACAAAGAATACAAGAGCTATGCACTTGTATTTTCCATTTTTTACTATCCCTTTACACTTATGTATCATGAAATAATCATTAAACCTTTTACACTCTTTACAGTAATCATTTTACGTAGGTCATAATATATGATCGCGCTACTTACTACATTGAAAAATCGATTCAACTCACGACGCACGGTTTCGTTAATATTAACAGTAAAGAAATGAAATTACAACACAATACTAATATGGCATAAAGGCACATAACAGAATAATTGCGAGCAAATACCTTCATTCCTTCTATTTTTTCTGACTTCTACGGCGTAAATCCCCGCGCGGCGTAAATACCGGAGTTACCTATTTGTTTTTAACAATTTTTATAAGAACAGTCACACGTAGCAGTTCCCAGTTGCTACCATGTGAACCAACAGTTCGAGCTCTGCTCCGAAAGATGACTCAGTTTCTCCGCACGAACCCCACTCATGCAGGGGGGGAGGAGGTGCAGTTTGGAATATAAAAGTTCCTGTGATCAGGTGGACTCGAACCCGGTTCCTCGGGGTTACGAGTCTGGCACTTTACCACGAGACCACACTGCCACCCCATTATACACTTGAGAAGGATCCGAATTAGGATCGAAACCGTCGTGTTAACATATTAATAAATTTGTCAGTTATAGTCAAGGAAGCTTGTTCATTATTGTTATAAAGAGCAAATTCCATTTGTCGCGTCAGTCCCAGACAGAGGATGCATACATATATCCTAATGAATCGAAAGTTACGATGCGCACGACAAGAAACAACATTTTCTCATTCAAAGACAAGGATGTCTTTGTTGCATTATTACTATTATACTATATATTGTTATATTATACTAGTCTATATCTCTCATTTTTTTATATCCAAGAGCCAAGAGCAAAATCTATTCTCCAAGTCACCGTCTCAACAGGCGATCAAGGCGTAATGTGGATTTTCTTTGCCACGGCACGACCGAATCTGCTTATACTCACCGCCGGAATAATGTAACGTCGGCAAGGCAAGACTGAAAGGTACAATATCGCGATGTTGAACGTTCATCATCAGTTTATATGTGGCCCCCTTTTGCAAGACTTGGCGTTTCCCGGTCAAAATCGCCGCCGGCCAAAGGACGACCGATAATACAAGTAGAGAAGTGGTTGCCGTGCGGCCGCCGCGCGAGTCTCGAGGCTATAACAATATTGATTCTTCTAATGAACAAATTAATTAATTTTCCAAGTCTCACTCCGGAACTGCGGCCGGCGTCCTCGAGAGTGCTGAAATACTCGCGCCGCTCCGCGACGCTTCTGACGGTCTTCTTCACCCCTCAAGGCTTTCGCTGAGCGCTAAACGAAGTACAACGTCGCCGCTGCCAGATGAAGTCGTTAACTCGAGTATGTACTCGCTCAAATGGAAAGAGAAAAGTGCTGGGGAAAATTGGAAGGTGCCAAGTGAAAATGAAAATTGAACCGATACATACGGACGTACCGATCTGAAATGGCCTCCTTACCTGTGGCGGCAGCGGGAAGAGACCGCCCCACTTCTCCGCCTCTTTTCACCGGGAAACACTGTCGTTAAAAGGAAAGTTCATTCCGCGGCAGCGGTCGGACTGAATTCCAAAGATAATCGCGGCACTTAGATAGGAGTGAATTTTTTACTCAAATTTTTAGAGCGGCTACTCTACCGCGCCGGAGTGATACGATCTCACTCTAAAGCTATAATAAATCATGATTTACTAAAGATCGACTGATTAATGACTCTAACAGAGTAAAATTTTCCATTCAAAATTGTAGAGTGACATAATTAGCTGCACTCGAAAAGAGTGCCCTTTCACTCAAATGGAGTGCAATTTTACTCTTTCTTAGAGTGGCAAATTACTCGAAGTGCACAGGCTCAATTTTCACTTTTCGTTGCACTTGCATTACACTCGTTTTGAGTGATATTTCACTCTTCGACTTTTGGAGACTAAAAGACGTCTTATAATAATATGTCTAAAAAAAATGTCTTTAAGACGTCTTATGTCCCGATTTTGGACATGGTCTTGAGAACAGTCACGTCGGAAGACTGTGGAGCTCGATGCGTTCTCATAACAAAAACAAATTTGTCGATGTATGAACGTGTAACGTAATTAAAGCGCATCTTGCGCGAACGATGGAGTACCGTTCGTACATAACGGTGCGATATCGGTTAATTTTCATCGTTACCCGGTAAATCCTTGCCAGAAATTCACATCCAACAACTTGCTCCGAGGTAACAGGTTGTTTTAATGCAACCGCAACGTCGAAACAAGAGGCACCGGCGTAACGGATCGCGGGTGTATCTAACGGGGATGCTGCGTGATAGAAGGTCTCTACTACCGGTTATCCTTACTAAAACCCATAACTGTGTTTAACACCAACGGCCGCGCGCTGACCAGCCATTAATGGTAGCTTACATGATTTACTTTCCAGGGTATCTTGCGTAAACAATATACGCATATTACCGTTCGTGGTCCGCATCTCTTTGTATCTCGTAATTAAGTGTTCTCACATAAAGTACCGTGATAAAATATCAAGAGATCTATTAGACTGTGCGCAATATAATTTTCAATATTAGAATATATAAAAATGATAGAAATTAAGCGAAATAATTTTAAAATTATTAATGTCGAAAAACATTCTGGGTTAATGTTATTTAGATGCGCGAAGCAGTTCACGATGAGACGCGAATTTCAAAAAGAATTTATTCCAAAAACGTCAGAGTGGGATTAACTTAATTTTAAATTTTCCTTCATAAATATGTGGGAAATGGGGCACATCTTGCGGAATTTGTATTGTCCTGAGACAATAAAAAATGGTTTTTTAAATAAGATATATATAATATTATTGAATTTTTTATGTATTTTCTGTAAAATAAAGATAATATATCTTTGCTAAAGCGTCTGATATTACCTGTCATAATTAATTACGTGAACAATTAACTATTTTATTAACGCGATATTCGCGAAATCAAATAGTATCAGAGACGCGGCAGACCGAAATTATCTTCCAGCGGAGCAGATGGGGCGGCAAATGAAAGCGATAATAGAGAGAATAAGAAGGAAATTAAGATCTTTAAAGTCGCCGCACCGGAGCGAAGAAGAGAAGCGGAACATTTGAGGTATACCGCACGTCGGGCCTTGGTACTATCGAACGTACGCATTGACCTGGCCGCCTACCACCTTCGGCTCTCATCAACGGAACCAAGGTAGTAACCTAGCAACACCCCCGATACCACTTCAACCTCTTCTGTCGACACCTCCTTAGGTTTCAATTCGCCTTATCTTCGGCAACTTTCTTATGCCGCCGGGGCGCCTTTCCCGTCCACCATGCAATCCGAGCAAGCAAGAAGATATTCCAATAAAACACGCGGCAACTGGAAACGTTTAAGACTCCTATTTGAGTAAAGAAGTTTTAGATCGTACATGGGATTTCGGGGATAGGATCCGGAAACTTCGCGTTTCCAACTTTAGGTTTCCATCCACGCTTAACCCATATATCGCAAGTCAAATATAAGCTTCGTCTATTCGTTATTATATCCGAATCTATGCTATCGAGTACGATATATCGCGATCGCGTGCGTAGCGACAGTTTAGCGCGCGACAGTTATCGAGCGACAGTTAGCCGCGAAGTTAGTTTAGGTAAAGTAAAAAAAGAACAGCGCGCTATTTAATAGGTAATATGATAGATTCTGCAGGAATAAATTGCTTTCGCGTTTTATCTCGTAAACTACGAGGCAAAACGGAACTATAGCGGCGCGGTGTAGCGCAAGAGAAGCAAGGGGATGGGTGGTTAGAAAAAGTATAAAGCGAGAGGCAACAGGACGGTTGGTCTACTGGCTTCATAATGAAGTTTAAATATTGTTCCGACAGAGATTGCCTCCTCTACCGTGTCTGTTGCCTTCTACCGCTTCTTTCGTCACCTTAAGCAAGTTAATATCTCAGATTAGCATTATTTTATTATTTCTCTCCAAGTTACTCGTAGTTCGTCTATTATCGCTCGATATCTCCCTACCCTGTAAGAATGCTCGGCATAGTTGCACGAGAGTCTCCTTGTAACTTTTTAACTATTTTCAGTCCTTTGCAGTTAGATGGGAGCGCAAGTTTTTAATTCAAATACAATATTAAGAACAGCAGGACTTTACTGCAGCATAATACCCGGAGTAAAGTTCGTTTGCTGACAGCGTCGCTGTTATTATTGTACAGCAAAAGTTCTCATAGCTTCGTCTTTAGATAAAACAGTATTTTACTGTAAGCGCAGTAACTTAACACCGTTGAGAAAATAAACTCTTTCTTCAAAGCGTAAATTTGGCTTAGTATTCAGCACTTTTCCAGTACTTTTAGATAATTTTTTTGTTTCTCAAAATGAAAAAAATATAGTTCACGTCACATTGAACGCAACTCGTATGTGAAGGAAAAATTGCATGTTGCACGAACAATTTTGCAATTACTCTTGTAGATAAATATAAAAGTCAATAACGAGAACTCGATAAATTCGATTTATCGATCCGACAGGCTCGCGCCGATGGAAAATACGCGAGAAAAGGAATATGAAGACAATCTAATACCGCAAACCGTTTGTAACGTAAGTCATGTCGCCTCGACGCGGTTTATTATAATGAGGCCGCAGGATAGCTTTACAAGGGTCTCTGGCACCCAGCCTGGCGATATAACTGCTTCTCGTTTCAAACCGTGCACCTCGTATCTCTTTCCTCGTTCCGCACGTACGACTGGCATTCACACATGCACACGCATACATGCATTGCGTATATATACATGGCGAGAAACGAGAGAGACAATTATCTCCAGCTAGTGCCGTTTATTTTCGTGGCGAAGAAAATGTTTCACATTGTCCTTCTTTCGTCAGCCTTTCTCTCGCTTTCGCGAGAATTTCCAAAGTCAATGAATCCGCAATATTTCAAGTGAAAAAAGATGGTCGAAAAGTTTATCGTAAATTGAGAGAGGTAATGTTTAAAATTACATAAAGAAATTAATATAATATGGAATATCGTTCAAATATTAAAATATAAATCAATACACTTATATAAAAATAAGAGAATATCGTTAATCATACGAGTATATAATTTCCAATGTTACGTCATACAATTAAATCCGTATTGATAAGAATGTTATTGTTCAATAATAATAAATGTCGATAACTCTTTTTCGATTTCTTTTTCCCAATTTAATTTATTGACATTTTGCTATTCACGAATAATTCCGTTTAAGAGAGTAGACAACCAAAAAATTGATCTTCTTTAAAAAAGTAATATTTAAGAAATAAAAAACTGAGCATTTTTGAAAATTTGGCACACGATTCTATATTCTTTTATGGTTATTTAAAAAAAGAATCGTTAAAAAATATTAATAATAACGAGAGTTATTCATAATGAAGGGAAGCTGTTCAGTAGTGCTGGACATGAAATCTCGAAAACGGCTCCAACAATTTTTTTCAAAAAATGTTTACGCGTTAAAAATAATATCTAAAATGTGTCGAAAGCAAAAAAAGTTCTTTAAAAAAGATTAAAAAATATTTTAGTTACAAAAAAGTGCAAAAGTGCAAATTTTCTTCAACAAAATTAAATTTTTTTTTAATTTGCTCCCAACATTTCAGAGATACTTTTCTAGATTATGAATTTGTTTTTTGATTTTGTTTTAAATTTTTCGTTACTCTGGAATCAAATTCATCATCAGCTATTGAACGGAAAGAACTGCTTTCTTTTATTACCAATAACTCCCATTATTTTTAATATTTTTTAATAACTTCTTTAAAAATAACTATAAAAGAATATAGAATTATGTGTTAAAGTTTCAAATACTCAAAGTTGTTTATTTCTTAAATATTTAATTTAAAAAAAAGTCTATAATTTTTTCCTTTGTCAAGTTTGTCCACCTCCTTAACAACTACGCGTGAAGCAATCGATACCAAATGTCCAAAATGTACAAGTTATCTAAAAGTGAAATAACATTGTGTATATCGTATATTGCGCGGTGATTAATCTTAATCCGTTCCGTTAAAATATCCATTGAATAATTCAAATTATTATTTGCCCAATTTCTTCCTTTTTGTATCAGTCGAACGAATCTTTAATACGTTAAGCACAAGTTTACTCGAAAGTATAACGTGACGTAGCGTAACATGGCGTGATAAGATAGCAGGTCCCTACGTTTACTCTTCATCGAGTGCGAGAGATAATGTGGAATCAATACGACGATCGAAAGATCGTTATCAAATACGAGCAGGAGCGTGTTCGCAAACAAGATGGGTTTGCTCGCGTAAAAATCGAATTCTCTCTCTCTCTCTCTAGCGCTTTTATTCTCTCTAAACCTACAAAACACGATGGACACGAATAAACTCGGAGCGTAATCTTTGTCAATGGCGTATCGCGAATGAATTCTCCCTCTCCCTCTGACGTTCTCGTATGCCAAATAATCATCGCGCACGACATCGCGGACGTGCACAATGTTCGTTTCGTTTTTCGGAAGAGTTTCGGGAAATTTTTCGCGGCAATCGTGACGGCGCACTCCGAACGCGGGAACATGAACTCGGGCGATTAGATAATGCATATTCACGCAACATCGGACCACGCGATTCCGAATTAATAAACCCGCGATGTGTGGCACGTTAATTAAAGTTTGAATTTAACTTTATGCGCGCGGCTTCAAACATATGCGTGCGTATGTACGTTCGTATGTCTGCCAAAAGTATTGCGGCAACTCCGCGTCGCGACCCGTAAATGTACGCCTGCGAAAGAAGACGAAAGGAGGAGGAGGAGGAGGAGGAGGAGGAGGAGGAGGAGGAGGAGGAGGATTTCGAATTATGTCGATGTCATCGTGAGTGCCGCGAATCGACGTTGCGCGTTATATGCGTCCCGTCGTTTCCACGTGCGCGGGAATACGCTATACGCATAATAGCTAGTGAACACTTGAGTTATAAGATTGCCGTGGACACTTGCCAAGGTAATATCAAACTTTAAGCTCCGCCCCAGGACCATCCAACCACCCACCCATCCACGCACGTGCGCCACGCTGTGCACATGCATGTATACATATATATGTCGCACACGCAGACACGACAATCGCGATCGTAAGCTTCGTTATCACGCACGTCCACGTGTGAGCCGATACTCCACGGCTTAGCTCCTTTATACCCCCCTTGACCGGCCGGCGACTCCCTTCAACGACATGATCCCGGTTATGGATTGCCCCGAGACAAATTAACGACCGGCGCCACGAGTAAGCGCCCACTGTCGTTTAAATGGCGGCGTAATTTTGCCATTTAAAAAATCACCTTTTCCTTCCAAATACCCTGCTTGATAAATTGAATAATAACAAGAGAGTCATAAAAAAGACTCGTATTCTTCGATTTTTTTCTGTGCCGAGTTACAAACGCAATGTTGTGTCGTATAATCTCTTGTATGCATTATTTCTAGACGAAATAAATCGACTATAAAAGTCGGAGTGAAATATGTATATCACTCAAAACGAGTGAAATGCAAGTGTAAGTAAAAATTGAGTCTGTGCACTTCGAGTGATTCGCCATTCTAAGAAAGAGTAAAATTGTGCTCTATAAGTTGGAGTGAAATCGCACTCCAATTAAAGTTAAAGGGCACTCTTTTCGAGTGCAGTAGATCAGTGTCCATAGGAGTGAATGATGACACTCTACAATTTTGAGTGGAAAATTTCACTCTATTAGAGTCATTTATCAGTCAATCTTTAGTAAATCATGATTCACTATAGCTTTAGAGAGAGATCGTATCACTCTGGTAGTGTAGCCGCTCTAAAAATTTAAGTAAAAGATTCACTCAACCTTATGAGTGCCCACATTTACTCAAATTAGGGTGACAATAGTCTCTTTTGGAGCGACTATCGCAATTACTGTAATATATTAGTGGCCAAATCACTCTATAAAATTTAGAGAGTAGGGGAGATCGAGGCAAGATGGCACACTTTTTGCATTTTATTTTACTGTTCTTTTCTATATAACATTTTGTGCCTATCTTTAGTATAATTCGAGAGTACAATCCTTCGACAACAGAAAAATATATATACTAGAAAGTTTGAAAGTAGTAGAAGAAATTTGTTTTATCTTCAAGGATGTCTACATGATATGAGATTGCCTGCACCCAGAAAAATATGATTTGATTCAATTAAATGTTATGGTTTGCCATAAACATATAAAGCTAATTTAACTTTATCTTTTTACTGTATTATACACTTCAGGCTATATTAAATATATATTAAAACTTCTTACAATATATATTATACACTTCAGGCTATATTAAATATATATTAAAACGATATATTAAAACGATGATATGGCGTATTTATTTAATTAATACTATTATTGTAAAGTAACAAAATTTATCCAACTTAGACTGTTCATACATCTTTTTTTCTGTGAAGGCTTGTATTAAATAAATTGAAAATTTTACATAAAATATTTTTTGATATACTATTTATATTAAAAATATTAAATGTAATGTTTACACAGTTGAAGCTACAGTTGAGAAAGTAAATATAATAACACATGTAGGTATATATTATTAGAAATGCATATTATTAAAAATTACCATGTGTAATTCTATAACTTATTTTAATTAGATAAACAGGAAAAAAAGTATAAATATAATAAGAAATAAAATATTTTATCCAGATTTAATAAAACTTAAAAGATAACTCTGGATGTAATAATTAAAAATTAAATTAAATTAAACATAAAATCTTTAGTCCATATTTAAGTAAATAAAACTTATTGACGACAATAACTAAAAGTAGAACAAGCCATACAGGCTATGAGTTCAAACATGCCGTACCAACTTGACCCATTCCTTTCGTGTCAACATACTCTAAAGCCAGTTCTTTCGAGTTCTTTATATATATAAAGCATGATATAAAAATATATTTAAAAAACCTAATATAATGGCTAAGAAGATTAAAATATTTTGCCTCCTGATCGTACCAGCACTGTATCAACCAACGTACGAAATTTGGACCACGATGTAACACGAGTTATAATTCATAAAACATCTCAAATCGACACGAGACGACTTTAGTTGAAGTACGAAATACATCTCAAATACTGACAATAATATGGATGGAAATTAACGGGGAATACTGACTTGCTGTAACATTGAGGATGATCCAATGTTAGGATCGAAACGTTGAAATAGATATAAGCATGAAAATCTTGCGTTGGCTCTTAGAGCTCCTTTTTTAATTTTTGAATTTTAAAAATATATTGTTTAAAAGTTCGTTAAAATGTAATCAACTGAATATATTTTTACACTATGAAAGCAACTAATATGAAATTCTACATTTATCATTAATATAGGGGAGACCGGGGCTATTTGTCTACGGGGGCTATGTGTCCACAGTACTGCTATCTGAGGTTTTAAGAGACAGACGTCTCTACCATAGTAACAAATAGTTTAGAAATGCTTTACGTAAGAGATTTAAACGTTGTTTGTTTCTTGCGATATATGCTTCTCGCAGACGCTATATACATTAAAAGAAAAGCGAAAACAATTATTCACATTTTTCGACGGTCGAAAAATTTGCTGTGCGACAGTAGTGTTACGTACGAAAATTTTATCCTAAAATTTTAGACGACGCACGTTAAAATTTTTGAATGTTTTAGATGACGCACGCTAGCTCAGAGTTCCGAGCAAACGCTCAGCTCCAAGTATAAATGTTTAGTTTATCTTTCGGTTATCGGACGGCTGTTGACAGGCTGAGGCCCAAATGGGGCCCAAAACTACGTTTCTAGAAATTTCTAGAAAACCTCCCCCCTTAAGACGCGTAGGAAGTGGTGAGAATCTCGCGCGCGGGGGGTTCTGGTCATTTCGGGTATAAATAGGGCAGAAAACGCCGCAGAGCACACATCGTTTTTAACTTTGATTCTAACGACACTTCAATTTCGACATCGGTTTTGACTTTGTTTCTAACTCTTATTCGATTCCAGACAGTCACTTCTAATTTTCGGCATTCGACTGTACGTTTAAGTCCGAGCATTCGCGCTCGATTCTGGGACTTAGTCCCTGTACTCTTATATATTTCAAGACTGCATTTTATGCGCAACTTAGTTTTGTACTGAGACTTAGAGAATAAAGGTAAGAAAATTAATTTAAGAAAAGAACAAGCTTGAAATCTGGAATCTCATATTTGTTAAATCCTTAATTAATAAATTCACTCCTGAGGTACGACTCGCAGTTTTCGCTGACAAAGAGTGTAGCGATCTGTCCTTTTCGCTGACGAAGAGTGTAGCGAACTGGTACTTTCGCTGCCGAAAGCCGTAGCGATTACGGGGTTGATTCTTGGAAATTACAATAAGCGTTAATAATTCCCGAAAGTGAATTTGGCCTTTACGCTGACGAAGAGTGTAGCGGATTGGCTCTGGACGTTGACGAACAGTGTAGCGATCAATCAAATTCATTTTTGAGAACGCGGTTGAATGACGAAGAGGGGAGGTAGACGAATTCAAATTAAAAGGTTCCAGATCAAACAAGCTATTACTTCTAATCAGAATCCTCTCTCCCTCCTCCAGAAATTGCAACAATTAGAAAACGCATCTCCATTTAAACCTATTCCTGTTGATTTCATAATTAATCATCCTAATTACAACCAAATAAATAGAACTGATCCTCGTTATGAGACTTATAAAATTCGATGTCTTTTCGGTTCCGAATAATAATAATAATAATCACACGACTTGTCCAAATCCCTGGTAAATTGCTTAAATCCTGTTCGCGATCGAACCTAAAACCGGCGCCGTTTAATTAATCCGAATAATACAGCGAATAATACAGCGAATTAAAATTATCTTAAATAATTTCTGTTAACTTCTGCCTTTCAATGTCTAAATTCAAAGTTATAAAACTAAGAATAGATCCGTTCGCTGAAATAATAATATATTTCCCGAAACATGAGAAGGGCAGAAAAACAGAGCTCAGTTTTTGCCTATACCGACTCACTCCTTTGTCTCGGGGCCTCGGTGCGCGAGGTATATACCCGGGGCAAAGCGAGCGGGCGGTATACCAAAACAGCTGATCGGTTGTCGACCTCGAGATCAGCTGAGCCATTGACATTCGTCAAATTACGGATTTCTCGAGATGTCGACAGTCGATTGGCTCAGCGGTTTTTTCGGTTAGTTACCGGAAGTCCGAAGAATTTGAGAGAATTCCGAAGTTCGCTGGGAACAAAACCCTGGACCTCCGCGCGCGAGCTCGCACTCGACTAAAGTATTCCGGCGAAAGTGTATCTCTCAAAACAAATCTTTCGATTCTAATAGAGTCTCGGCAATATTCACTCGTATATGCGTTGCTCGCGGTTATCGTGTGCTGGCTGAACTTTCACGCGCGGGAATATCCGTCGTTCGCGGAAACTCTCTGTCCGTAGCTCGCGGCATAAAGACATTGTAAATATTGTACATAATTATTCTTTTAATTATAGACATTTATAGACTTATAAAGAGACATTACAATTTATTCGAAATTTCCTTTCGCTCGTAACTCCTTCGACCATTCGCGCACAAATGCATTGAGCAAAAAACGGACGGACAATAGACAGAACGTGACATAAATTTGGTGACAGCGGTGGGATACTAAAAGTTGTGTGAAAAAAAAACAAGTGAAAATGGAAACTCATGATGGTTTCGCGCACGTCGCCGAACGAGCGAATGGACGGAAGAGATGAAAATGCAAGCCCTACGAATGTAGAACTCAACGAGCTGCGGAGGGCCGTATCTCACCACCAACAAATAATTCAACAGCTACAGCAGTCTGTAAATCAACCTAATCGATCACAGAATTCAGGAATGGTAATTAATGAGGGGACAATAGGTAACTATTTGCATTTTTCAATTAGAGATGCCTTAGAGGCAGTGCCGAATTATGATGGAAGAAATATTCCGTTCGTATATTTTGTCGAGGGTTATGAGGAAGCACTTAGCATGATCGTACCATCACAAGAAATAAACCTGGTTCGCGCAATACGTAATAAATTAAAGGGTGACGCGCATAGAACTATTCTCGGGAAAACATTTAACAGCATGCAAGAATTAAAAATATCAATGGATATAGTAGGGTCTCTACCTGAAACTACAAAAGAAAACTCCTATATTTTGACAATTCAAGACCACCTTACAAAATTTTCCCTTGTCATCCCTTTGAGATCCATAACCGCTATTCAAGTTGCTGATGCATTATTAAAATATTTTATTTGTACATTTGGAGCACCTAAGGTAATATTAACCGATCAAGGAACAAATTTTATGAGTAATTTAATGAAAAGATTTGTTAAGCAATTTAAAATTAAACAATATAGAACTACAGCTTTTTATCCACAAGCTAATGGAGCTTTAGAACGATCGCATCTAGTATTAGTTGAATATTTGAAACAATATGTAAATCAATTTATAGAATGGGACGAATTATTAGAATTGCAACTTTTTCTATAACACAAGTACTCACGAATCAACTGGATATACTCCATACGAGTTGGTATTTGGTAAATTAGCCAGACAACCATCCCGTGAAATAACAAATGAAACAAAAGGAAAAACATATACGATGATTATTTATATCAGTTAATGACAAATATTCATGAATTACAAGAGTTAGCTCGAGAATGTTTAATCGCATCAAAAATAAAGTCTAAATATTATTATGATAGAAAAATAAACCCTCAAACATTTCAAGTAAACGATCAAGTTTTTCTTTTAAGCGAGCCAAAGAAAGGTAAATTAGGCGATCAATACTCAGGACCACATATTATAACAGACATTTTACCTAACGGTAATGTCAAAGTTTTTGTCAAAGGAAAATTAAGAATTGTTCATCCTAATAAAATTCGAAAAACGAAACAATAAGAGATTAGACATGTACCGCGAAACATTTTCAATCTCAAATTACTAATAAGACCTTTTTATATTGTATTTAAAACAGAATGAGGGCACTAATCTGCCTAGAATACTCGGATACGATTGCGGAACAACAAATACTAATATAACGACCATATCTCTATTAGATATAGGAGAATGTAATATACCGCTAACTGAACCGCACGTAGAAGGAATAAGTATTCAACTATTGCAATTGTCAAAATATGATTCAACCAATATAATCCAATGTAAAATTTCTATTTCACGAACGATTCACTAGTGCGGAATGCATTCTCACGTAGCAACTGTAAGCAACGCGCAAGCGGAGTATACAAATCGACACAACGTTAGATCAATGTAAAAATATGCACAGAACTGGCACGTTAAGTTTAAACGTAAATAATATAATCCACGGATTAAAAGTAAATCAAACGACATCGCGACCCATCACTTTTGCGGGGTCTGCATCAACAGATGGAAAATGTTCGGGAGTAGATTATTCAGATCTTTATGGTACATGGCAAAATGTGGTCGTACAAGGAATAGTAACAATTAGCTTAAATACTCATCGGACAGTAATTAATATCAAGACGAACCAAATTCATTTGAGAACGGGAACCGTTTGTCAATATGTAGGTGGCAATTGTATAGATATTGAAGGAAGATACACTTATTGGGAAACTATACCTAATGATTATTGTAAATTTAGTCATTACGACGTATTGTACGAAGGAAAAGCGAAAAAAATGGTTAGTGAAACGAATGACAAATTACAAATAGGGGAGACCGGGGCTAGACCGCTAACGGGGTAAATCCGCCAAATCAAATATCTCGGAACCTGTATATTGTGCGAACTCGCTATTAACATTGTAAACGCTGCTTATGGTACCCATGTGACCAACGGAGTTTCGGCAGGTTACCTGCCGTGTTATGATTTTTACGAGGGCAAACGTGTTTTCGGAAGGTGAAAGTGAAATTTTCTGCGCGTGGAAATATTGTAATATCTGCAATAATATTTGCTCTCCAAATCTCGAGGTACGTGATTATAAAGAGTAATGCATGCTGAACACGAATCCAGTGTAGTTTTTTCATTATCGTTGATGTCTAATATTTCGTGGGCGATCAAACCTGAAACTTATGTTTGGGGCTTATCCGCCAGTAAGCACCCGGGGCTGGTCCGCCAGTCTCGTCACTGTGGCGCGCCGGGCGCACGACTTCAGTTCACGGCGATTTCAGGTTAGGTTTCCCTCGAGCGTGATTCTGTCTTCCCTTGCACGTGCGTCAATTTGTGTAGGAGGGAAATGGTACGCACGTATCGTCGCAAAACGGGTGTTTTGGCCGACCGTAAAGATGGCGGACCGTTGTTTTCGAGATCGCTCGCGCTCACGGCACGTCGGCGAGGTACGGCGAGACACGGCACGGCTTTGAGATCCCGCGATTTCCGCGCGAGAGTTGACATGCCGCGCGCGCGGTAGATCGTCGTTGTTGGTCATTGTGTCAGTGACAGTCGCGCGTGCGACCGCATCGTCCAGCGTTCGCCGCATCGTCTCGGCGTCATTGTCGCCGCCGTTGTAGTGGTGGTGGTGTCGGTGGTGGTCATCGTCGTCGTCGTCGTCGTCGTCGTCGTGGTGGTGGTCGTGGCCGTCGTCGTCGTGGTGGTCGTGGCCGTCGTCGTCGTCGTCGTCGGCGCGTCGAGGAATCGGCGCGAGGACGCCGTCGAGTCGGTAAAATGGTCGCGCTCCACCGCGAGCTTTTCTAACCCCCCCTGTCGCTATTTATCGCTCACCCGCGAGAAACGCGGCTTGGTTAGGTTGCTCGAGGGTCCGCGCTGATCCTATGGCACCGGAACGCCGTCACGCGTGTTCCCCGTGGTTGCCCGCGTTGACAATGTGACGTGCCGTTGGGGAGTTTACGATTTGGTTAACCTCTGTATTCACGTGCCTTAATTGTTTTATGGAATAGGTAAAACAATTATTTTTTAATGTTTCGCATAAAAATTTGAAATAAATTTTTATTTTTCTCTTAAAAAACAATTATCAAAATGTATCCTACACGGAAAAAAAGACTTGGTTGAGATAAGAGAAAAAATGGTTGCCTCGACCAAGTCTTGGTCGAGGCGACCATTTTTTCTCTTATCTCAACCAAGTCTTTTTTTCCGTGTATCATTTTTCAGGATTAAATGTACGTATATGTATTGAAAATGCAGTGTAACGGATTAACCCCGGGGGGTGGCGGTTCAACCCCGGCATTTTTGAGATTTCAATTTTTGCACCGTTGTCGTTTTTGCTCTATACCGGTTAAACAAAGCGACGTAGATAAAAATTTCCTGTATAAATTTTGTAGCTAAAGGTTCACTCTTTACAGTGGTATACCACATTTAACTACAATTATTTATTTTGTTGTTAAAAATCGGCACCGAAAAAAAACTAACGGTCTAGCCCCGGTCTCCCCTACGTTATTCCTTGTCGACACAGGATGTCACATTCGCACTTACGCGAACCGGCGTGGCGAGGAGGTTCTTTACGGATATACTTTAATAAAAACAGAACATTCAAAACTCGTAATTTTAGAAACAAATAAAGGGGATTCTTTTGCACGTAAAAGACCATTGGCAATTGAAAACTTAGATATTTTTGCTTACGTAAATTCAAAATTTGTTTATGTAGAAAGACACATTCGCACACAAATAAATCGCTTATACACGGACGTATTAAAACAAAGCTGCAATTTGGAACAAGTAATGAAAAACGTGCTTAGCCTTGTAATTCATGCTCCAGACGATTTCGCGTACCAAATCATGAAGGGCCCAGGATACATGGCCATAATTTCTGGAGAAGTAGTACACATAACTAAATACACTCCGGTGGAAGTAAAAATAACCCAAACTCAAGAATGTTATCAACAATTACCAGTGTCGAAGAGAAACGAAACATACTTCTTAACACCTCAAACGCATATCCTTTTCAGAACAGGAATGCAAATCTCGTGCAGTAGGATACTTCCTACGATGTATCAGCTAAACGACGGATGGTACAGCATAACACCAAACGTGGAATACAGCAGAGCACCTATAATAATGATGACCAAGCCTACCTGGCATTACAGCGATCCAGGATCCTTGGCTGCAAGCGGCATTTACACCAATCAGGACCTCGAAAAATTGAGGGACCACATAATGTTTCTCGCCGAAAAAGTCGGAATACTGAATACCGTAGCACGAGGCGTAATGGGAGAACCGACTTTAACACAAGGGATGTCACTCTCTTATCTCTTGGACGAAAATTCTTTACAAAAAATCACAGAAAACGCCTGGAAGAAAATCTGGGGAACGTTCTTAAACTTTGGCAACGCAACTGCAGGATTAATCGGAATATACTTCTGCGTAAGGACAGCAAAACTAATAATCGACATTATACACGGTTACGCACTACACACCACATACGGATGGTCAATACATTTAGTCGAAGCACTGTGGGACTTGATGACCAATCTACTACTGCATCTAGCGCGAGGGTCCAAGGATGACGAAAATCAGGAAAAAGAAGTAGGAGGACTCCCGCTCCCAGCCGAACAAGAAAAAACTGCAGTGGACATTGAACACGCACATGCACACACTCACAACTTTTACGATCTCCTTCATATCATATTGCGATGCAGAAAACGTGAAAAAGCCTAGTATCCGCAACGAAGCTCACAATATATATCCACAGCTATAAAAAAACTCTTTCTTTCTTTCTTTTTTTTTCTCTTCTCTAAAAGAACTGAAAGTAATAAAATCCAGATGTCGAAAATATGAGTGTATTAACTAGTTTAAGAACAAATGTGAAACTCGAAAAACTCGAGCGATAGTCAGTACGATCTCGACTCACGGAGAACACACAAGAAGTCCTGCTCAATATTCCTATCGATCGTTATTTATACAAAAATCAAGGTAAATACTAAGCAAAACAATTATATTATGTATACATTAAAATAACCTTAAAAATAACACAAATATACATAAAATAGCAAGATGATGAGATCACCAACGCCACCAGACCTACATCTCGACGATAAAAGGACGATCGACGGAGTCCGACCGGCGCGGCGGATGAGTCGAAAAAATTCGAAATACTATTGCGGAGTACATGCATCCGGAGCCCGGAGGGCGAAAACGGAGTATACCTCGTAAGCCGATCTTGGCCACGGAGAAAATTATGCTTCTCATGTTATTGGGATATGTTACCGGTGCTCGAAGACGGCGAAGAAATACCGACAGTGGGTGATTTTCAAATGGTACTCACTGAGCTCGCCGAGGCACGGCCTTCCAATGTTCCAATAGGCGTCAAAGTCGCCTGCGTCGTATGCGATGAATCATGGAGATAAGACCGGCACGGCGGTGTCGGGAATGTATACAGACGTTCCTGGCGAACAAGGAAATCTTCGAAGCGAAGGAAAAACACAGGAAAATTATGAGATCGAGGTGCGACCGCGTAAAAAAAAGAAAAGATAATAAGTGGACTCTATTTTTATTTAGTTATTTAGTTATTTTCATTAGTTATTACTACATACATTTACTATAATAACATACTATACACGCTTTTATACACAAAAAAATTTTTTTTTGGACTTTATCATTTAGTTATATGTTCTTTTGTATTTTTAATATAATAAATTCCATGGTAATTATTTACAAAAAGACCCCACTCGCCAATGACCTTGACTTTGATATATGTTAAAGGAAATAGGTGAGGCAATCGGAGCCAAGCGCGGTAGTCAATGCGCAGACAAATTGTAATAATAAATAAATATATTAAAAACGAACGTTTCGACACTTTTTTTGTGTCATCTTACTTTGTCTCGATTTTTCATGTAAATTTTTATATCGTTATGAATTTTATGTAACTTCTTTACGCTGAGGATGACACAAAAAAAGTGTCGAAACGTTCGTTTTTAATATATTTATTTATTATTACAATTTGTCTGCGCATTGACTACCGCGCTTGGCTCCGATTGCCTCACCTATTTCCTTTGATTTAGTCTTGGGAGCCTATACTTCGTTTAATTTGATATATGTTGTCAAGGTCACCCTCCTGAGTGACCTTCAGAAGGTTTTAACCGCCGTCGTTTTTTATTAAAAAGTTATTAACAAAAAAAGTTTGAAAAATATAGCACTTATTTTGAGTATTGGAAGACCAATATATGTATGTGGAAATAGGGTAAGTATGAACGAAGGAAAGTCATGCATGTAAAGCAGTGAATCGTTAATAAATAGAATAGTAAATAGAATAAATAGAATAGTTTTTTTTTAAAGCGGAGAATAGTTGGTATAGAAAAGTATATATATGATTTTATGTTATAAAAAAGTATAAATACGAAGTATTCTCTGCTTTAATCAAAAACACAAACATTCAGTTTTAAAACTTTTAAATTGGATTAAAGTTTAGATCCAACATTTCTTTAAAATAAACACTGTAACTATATACACGACTGCGTCGAAGTCGTCCGAATTCCTACAAAATATGAAAACATAATAATATTTATTTGATATAATTATCAATTCAAATTAAAAGAATTACCTCGTGATTTAAGTAACGAAATCTATCTTTAACATTGTGCTTCCTCTCATTTGTATATGCATTTTTTAAGGTAAAAGAGCTAAAATGTCATGCAAAAATTCCTCGGATATTGCATTTACATATGCAAAATTTACAATAACCATTCTATCGTGATCCTTGAAATTTTTATTCCAAAACATTTTTCGTATGAATTTGGGCCATGTATTCGCATTGCCGACGACATTTTGAACCGCAAGCCAAGAATTATTATTTATTTGTTCAACTGAATACATCATTATACAAATTACTGTTTTAACACACTGGCTACGCGTAGTAATACTGAGTGACATACCAAGAGCTGCGTACAGGTGAATCTCATGTAAAGCTTTGTTTACATAAAAGTATAAACATAGGACACCTCTACTTAAACGAGCTCGTAAAGCACGCGTGGAAAGTCCACGCCGAAGGCACCCCGCACCCCCCCTTCGGTGTGTGTGTGTGTGTGTGTGTGTGTGTGTGTGTGTGTGTGCGTGCGTGCGTGTGTGTGCGCGCGCGCGCTATTGTAGAATAATTTTGCAAAGCAAAAACTTTAAAGCTTCGTAACTTTTGACCGGATCGTGACCGCCACTTTTTTCAAGGTCAAAGTTACTCAGGGTCATGACCTTGACAACATATGTCAAGGTCAAGGTCATTGGCGGGTGGGGTCTTTTTGTAAATAATTACCCTCTTTTCCTTTTTAATATATTATTATTGTATCGTCATAATTATAAATACACAAATTTAAACTTAATTCTTTCACATCATTACTTACTCTACACCTCCACCTCACTACCATCTACCGTAATATGAGATAATAGAAATAAGTGATATTAATGCGAACGATACTAATGCAAAAGTAGCATAAGTACCATTATTCTATTTTATATTAACTCATACGTGGCAACATAACGTACCACGTATGACTTAAGAGGGAAGGTGTTACGTACGGAAATTTTATCCTAAATGTAAATTAATAATAATACTTTACAGGTTTACACAAAATAATTTTTTTTATTTTTGTGTTTTGGTGCTATTAATACCCGTTTACATAAAAAATATATATATTACAATTTTTTTTCAACAGCCCAATTGAATATCTTTAATTTTCTACGTATAAATAAATTCATATTTATATATTTAAATATCACATTAGACAAATATCGATCATCTAACATCTAATTTATTATAGTTAAGGGGTCATATACGTTTCTCAACTTCAAAAAATAGATTTGTTATTTTGTACATATTTTAGAAGGTCAGCTTTATGTGCAGGCATCGCAGTGAAGGGTAAGTTACAAACTTTTTATTTTATCTGACTTTAACTTCTTACAAAACTTTTAACGCGTTTTTTTCGAAACATTACTTTTCAAGACGGTGGGCAATATAACTGCCTCACCATTCGTCCGATTAACTTCATTTTTTAAATACATATTCCTAATAAGATTCTTTATCGTGTTACGAGGGCTTTTATTGATAAGTTCAATCATGTTTTAATAATAATAAAAAATGTAACGATTTTTTCAGAAAAATCAGAGACAACTTTTTGAAAGTGTGACCATTTCCGTAATCTTTTTTTCTTGAAAAATCCCTCTCGTAACACGAAAATCACGATCCCAAAGAATAATAAAAATTCAAAAAATTTTGGTTCAGATCAATCCTACGAGCTGAAGAACGCCCACCGTTCAAAAAAAGACGTCCTACGCCAATGCTCGCAGCCGCTATAATTTTTTTATTTTTTTATTGTTAGTATATGTTTTCTTTCCTGCAAGGTCACTCTTTGCAATAAAAAAGATTTAACTTAATCGGTCTAATAGTTTTCTAACAATCCCTCATAATTATTGGACCACTTTTCAGGGCCGAGAAACGTATATGACCCCTTAAACATGGCCAGATATCGTCATACCTAAACAGTTTTCGATCAAACACAACCTCAATTCGACTTATATCTGGACAGATATGGTCAGATGTAATGTATTTTGGATCGCATTCAAGTATATGTAGATATGGTTATATCTAAACAGATACAGTCAGATCTGAACTGTTTCGATAAAATTCAATCACAGATACGGTCCGATCTGAGCCGTCGAAGACCAGATTACACCCCATATATAATGATATATAGTTATATATAAACATATATTACCAGATCTGCGCAGACATGAGAAGTCATATCTGAGCATATCTGACCAGATAAAATTTGATCTGCTGAGATATAATTTGATCTGGTCAGATCTAATCCTTTTTTCCCGGGAAGGTAGACATATCCAATAAATTTATACTTAGAGTGATTGAAAGAATAAAAATCGAGCAAGAATCTTTTCGTAAAAACAGCGTTAAACTTTGGAATAAATGTTCGGACTCTCACTCACTACTGTAAAAATGTGACCTACGAGCAGCTACTTGATCCTGCGATTCAGGAATCGTCACCAAATTTTTATTTTTAAAATACACGTCAAGTTACATATATATGAGTTTGTCTTAAAATATTTTCTATTTCAAACGCTGCCGAGAATAAAGTAAAGGCCCCAAATAAAAGAAAAGATTAAAAAATTGACGGGACAAAAAAAACTCATCACATTAATTTTGCAACGGATTCGAAATCAGTTTGATGCCACCGTACATAAAGGAAAGTCAGCTCCACGTAGGAATTCTATCAAAAAATCTACACAAAGTGTCTACTACTGCTCTGACTCCAACGACTATAGGAAGTTTTTTCAATATTGTATATTAATAACAAATAATATTATAAATAAGGATAAAAATTAATATAAATAATGTGTTTTTTATTATGTGGACAGATAACCCCTCGAATGTGGACAGATAGCCCCGCATATGGGGCTATCTGTCTACGCTTGACTTGCCTACTTAAAAAATTTATCTCTTTAATGGTAAAAGATTAACAATTTTAATTATGTTTTTTTTTATAGCAAGGTTGAAAGGTTATACCATTAAAATTTTAGCCAAATATCTTTATTAGTTTTTTAGTAAACTTGAAAAAAGCATAAAGTGTGGACACATAGCCCCGGTCTCCCCTAAATAAATTTACGAGATTGTGAGAATTTACTTCTACTATTAAAAATGCATTTCAACGTCATCATTTCATAACTGTTGCTCATAATAATAAAATGCAACTTAATATATGTCAAAGATGGTTTTACACTTCTCACTTGCTTGATTCTGCAATTTGTAAAAAAAAAACAGCCGAAATATGAACAATGTCAACTTACCCCTGTAGCCAATTTACCTCGGTCTCCCTTAATTAAATTTCGAGATAACGAGCAATTCGTACAAATCTACTCATGTGAGAGATCTCAACTTTATCGCAAAAATCTTAAAAAATGATAACTAAGCAGTAACACGAATTCTTATTCCCTCGTTGAATTGAGTAGGTACTGCGTTGCCGTCCCCTCATTGATAAGATCTTAACAAAGGACGTTTTATAGTAAAGAGCGACACGGGTAGTTGCCTCACGAAGAGGCCGACCTCGTTTGTTGGAAACGTGCACAAATAAAATTGGAGGGAAGAGTCGTTCCGCCGGTGGAAACGCGTGATTACGATAATTCCATCAAGGATCTTCGTCCTGTCGTTGAAACACTAGCCGTCGCCGACGGTCGTCAGCGGAAAGAGACTTTTAAAGAATAGTTTGTTTATTCCAGTCACAATGTGAGTCACTGCCAACCCTCCGCTCCTGCGACGTTGCACCCGACGACGTAGTGACGCTAATGCATATTCAATGTTACGCCCATGCCCGGAATTTCTAACGGAACTCTAATCGAAGCGAGTCTTCTCGAAGAACGATGTCTCGCACTTATCGATTTATTCAAGAGCATTCATTAGTATGAAGTGTACGTAAGTTTGTTGCGCATGTATATTGATGAATAGCTCCTCGTCGCAGTCGATCACAGATTTATGGATAAAAGAAATTAGGATTGACACTTTTGGCGTGACACAAAATTCCGTTGGTTTCAGAGATTCCTTCGTTTGCATATTTAATTAATATGGAGTGATTACTAAATAGGTTACCAAACTTTGCGGGTGTATTCGTTGAGCGACTCGTTGGAGCCGACTTTCCTTTGGCAAAAATTTAATTAGATGCCACTTTTCACAACTTCTTAAGCTTCGATATTAAATATCTTAGTAATTACGTTTTAAATTAAAACTCTGTTGAAATAAATTATACGTACATTTAAACAGAGAGAATAAGCTTTTGTTTTATTTATTTCGTCTCACTCATAATTTGCGAAAGAAGCATTTTTTTGTGATGATACTTTTAATATAAAATATGAAATATCTCGTAAAGTATTCACTTTTCAATGACTTTATCTGGATACTTTTTTATACGTAGAATAATAAAAAAATCGATTGTTGCAAAAAGAAACATTTTTGATTATTAATTACTGTTGGAATATTTGAATTTTACGCCATTTATTATAAGCTCGCTTGACTCCAGTATTCTTCCTCCTCCTTCTTCTTCCGCTTTCTCTGCGGGGTATTCATCAGTTGTCTGATGGCTGACGAGCTGTACAGATCGAAGTGTGTGATCAATAAATCGAAACCTTTTCCGAAGACAAAATACCGAGTTTTGGATTTTCTACTCCTTCACCAAACAATAATGTCAACAGGTTATGGGCCAAGCACGTTTCCGCTGCGCTTAAATATAATTGTTTGGAAGGAATAAAGTAGGAAAAGGAGAAGGACTGGAATGTTCTGCTTGACGAGGCCTTGTGCCGGTTTTGGAAAGTAAGGTAATGTGAGAATGAGTTCTTGTTCATCGTGTATGTCTCCTGGAACGATGAGGGTAGAGAGACTCTGATATTTTTGCTGTGTGCATAAAAGTGCTTTGTGAACAATGGCGGACATGGCGGCGTTTGTAGTGTTAATGTGTATGATTGTTTGATCGATAAGCCTTGACGCCATGTTGAGTGCTTGAAAACGAAGTCGAAAACTCGCTGCTGATAGATGGCGTTACGAGTGGCATTAAACGATTACCGGTATAGTTGTATCGATGTGTTGCAGGTTACTCTAACCTCAAAAGACAGTTGTCAAATAACAAGAGGTTAATGTCTAATAAATTATGTCGACGGTTCAGAAAGTATTAGAGCGATGCAGACGTGCGTTGCTCATTGAGACGGTTGAAGATATGGAAGCGGAGGTCAAGATAGATGAAGCGTTTTTCACTGTGATTTTCTCGTCGGGTGAAACAATCAATTTGAGTACGTACTTTTCATTTTCAGTTTTTCCTTTTGCTTACGACTGTGTAACGACTGTTAACGAATGTTATTTTTACAATGTTAACGAGAGACTGGTAACGACGGTTTATGTTTGGAAAGGTTTAAAATGAAAGCCACACGAATCCGTTTGTCTGGGTTGTTCTAGTCGAATGAAATTGTGTTCATTTCTGAAGACTGGAGCAACTAGGTTTGTCTCGGAAACACACGGAAGTAACGGGTGTGAAAGAGCAAATCTGCTCTGAGTCACTCTGGCTTGTGTTCAGTCTGAGTGGCTTAAGAGCGGGCTTTTGTACACTTATGTGTCGAAATTATTAAACCGATACACAGTCATTATCTTTTCGATTCGGAAGATAAATGACAATTCTAAAACGAGAAGTTAACGAATGTAAATTTTATTTAAGGTCAAAAATCTCTGAAAGACGAGTGGGAGGATTTAAGAGCAGAGCTTGCAAGTGCAAAACAGAAGCACAAACCAGACAGCGGCGATGCCAGAAGCAGTAAAAAGACTGAGGCTAAGGTGGATAGAGATAACATCACTGAGAGTGATGAAGAAAGACTTTTAGCTGATCCAGATGGTGGAACAACAGAGGAAGGTCCCGGAGAGAACGAGGATCGACGTAAAGACTCGAACGACAGTGTTGAACAGGAAAATAACCAGAGTAAGGAACAAACCTTGGAAAAGCCAATGCAAACGGACAACGGTCAGAACGAAAAGATGGTTAACTTTGAAGGAAGGCTTGATAATAAAATTCAACATCTGGAGCGTATGATGAGCACAACGATAAACTTGCATTCCAAAATGCAAGATAATTTCAAGCTATGGCTTAGACAGCGCGAGCTAGATGACGAGAGGGCGAAGAAACCGAGAATAGAGTCTATTGTGACTCTTTCTCCTAATAGTAAAATTACGAGTGAACCTCGGACACTCGCAAAGACGACGAGTACATTGAACGACGGTAATAAAAAACTAGTAGATAATGGTCAATCTGAGCATGCTGAAGCAAAGACTGGTGTAACTAACAATACGACTGGCTCAAGTACTGCTTCAATTGATTCTCACGGTTTTGCGAATCAAGTAACAGAGGCGATCAAAATTCAATTGATTGGTAAAGACAGTGGCACGAAACATGATTATAAACTGGAACCGCGGGTAAAATATGAACACTTTTATGAGTTTTTGGCATCGGAGTTGCGTACTATTGATTTAATGTATGTTATTGATAAGACAGTTGCTCCGCCTGAAGGTTTGAATGATAATTTGAAAGAAAAACACAAGTTTAAAGTTCGCGACATTCTCATAAATAGAGTTGATAAATTTTATCATACAAAAATTCTGCAAATTAAAGATCCCGTTGAAATGTTAAATAAATTAAAAGAGTTTAAACAATGTGAAGTCAATGTAACGAGTGTAAGCGTTCGAAAACAATTATATTCAATTCAGTATAATGCGAATCGCGAAACTGCAATGCAATTCATGGATCGTTTCGAAGAAATAGTACACAATTATGAGTCAATTCAGGGTTCAACTCCTTTGTCCAATGATGAGAAACGTGATGCTCTGTATAATGCAATTATGAATCAGGTGCCGGAAGTTCAATCAGTCGAGTTTATAACAAAAAACCAAACTGGCAAGGGTTTGACCTATGATTTGCTAAAATCATTTATACTTCAGGCTGAAGCTAATCGTGTCCAAACAACGACAAGTAACCATCCAGGTACAAAAACCAGCACGATAGATTCTGCCTCTTTAGTTAACACAAAACAGCAAACTAAGTGGGTTAACGAAAGGTGTTATGAATGTGATGACTACGGACACATGAAGAACGAGTGCCCTCGAAAGGGTCAAGGATTGCGTAAATGTTATGAATGCCAACGATTTACTACCCACAAAGCATACGAGTGTCCTCAGCGAATGTCCAGGCAGGGAAATGGTTCAGGCAGAGGTGGTTATAAAGGTAAACGAAATGTAAATAATAATCAATACAATAAATTCCGTAACCGACGTTTTGTTCCCCGGAAAAAATCTCCCGGAAATCAGTTCCCGGAAAAAATCTCTCCGGAAAAAATCTCCCCATCAAAAAATCTCCCCCGGAAAAAATCTCCCTCGGAAAATATCTCCCCCGGAAAAAATCTCCCCGGAAAAATCTCCCCCGGCAAAAATCTCCCCCGGAAAAAATCTCCCCCGGAAACATTTTCGGTGCCCAGCAAAAACCGAGGTGCCACATGGGTTTACAACTTTCCACGTGTGAAAAGCCCACGCACGTACTTTGCAAGGCACACTATGTGTATAGTTTAATGATAGTGGAGCCCCCCGCAGGGCCGTGACTAAAAACAAAGACAATAAATACATAACTCATGATAATTTAAAACAACGAAAGATTGACAGCAACATTCCTCAGGAATTTAAACGCATTCAACAAAGCGCAATTAACGTAATACAATCGGCGTAACTAACAACAAAGATAAATAACACATAAATCATAACACATTTTTATAACGACAGATTGGCAGCGACATTTTTCAAATATTGTAACACATCCTGTCGGTTGTATGCTGCAACGAGACTCTTCAATCGCGCATCGTTGTCTTTGTAGCGCTTGTTTCTATTATTCGCAGGAGCGTGAGCATTCGCGCGCGCAATGTGAGCCTCGACGAGACCCTGCTCTGCCTGAAGCAACTCGATCATTTTCCACAGTACGAGATGCGAACCATTTGCTCTCCGATTTAGTGCATGGTGCCATCCTTCCACTGCATTGTTGGTACGAGCAACAGCCACCATCACTGAGGAGTAGTGGTTCCACAAAGAAACATCAAACATTGCGCCGCGTCGTACTTTACGACGACCTAACACGCCAACCCAAGTGTGCTCAAAATAATCGAGGAAACCTCTCAAATCCTTCTCATTATCAGTGAAAAATTTCGACTGTAGCAAAGCATCGTACGCGTAATGTACATCGCAGAAAGGAACGAATGCCAATGCGAATAACATTCGTAAATTACGAGCCACGCGGCTGCTCTCGCGGTACAATGGCGCAAGGTCGTGATCTTGTATACTACGCCAAAGTGCTTGACCGAAATGGAATAAACACCCCTTGAGTTCACATTCGGGAAATTCTAGTGTAACGGCTTTTAAAAATGCCATCTCAAAATCCGACATTACATTTTTTGGGGCCACCCCGGGAATAGCATCTTTTAGAACCCGCAACAGAGTTTGATATGTTCTCTTGCGTCGATTAGGGCATAACGCATATACAAGAGGCACAACCTTGCCATTCACCTCCCCATGTACGGTGTACAGTTAGTCGAATATTTCAGGCACTACTTTAAAAGTACCATCACAATACCATGTGTCACATCCTCGCAACACCTGCAGATTATCCTCCGTAGCAAATATAAGCAGTCTGTTGTTAATATCCTCAGAGTCGAATAACAAGAATTTCACGCTCTTCAATGTCTGTTGAAAGTGTTCTGGTATTTCATACAGTGTGTTCTTCCTGGGATTAGGCGGTAAAGGATTGTTCCTTTGACGGATTCCTCGGACAGTCCGACTCAATGACTCAGCACTCGGTAATTGTGCAGCAACAGGAGACGACACCGTACCCAGCACAGACGCCACTAATGACGATGATGCTTCCTTGCTTGTCACCGCTTTCTTCCGTAATTTTGCAACAACGCGCTTTGTCTCAACTGCTGCAGCGTTAGGAGCGTGAGTTGTGTGCTCAGTTTGATGCAAAATGATGCCTATAATAAGCAAAAAGTAAAAGAGTAATGAAAAATTTCCGATACTGCTGTTAAGTACATTAATTTATGTACCATCGCGTAACACCGACGACGTGTGATAAATCCCACGACACCCGGTTTTATACTGCACACACCGCCAAATAACTTTTCCATTAGACCCCTCCCCATGCTTGTAATACAATTCACCATCAGCAATCAGCTGATTCTTTCCCTTGTTGCTTTTTACAAATTTGAGCGGCATGGTGCACGATAATATCGCTACCAGTACTTACAACAGACTGATTACTGTTAATCGAGGTGATATTGCTGACGATGAGTAAACACAGCACAATCAGTTGACGGTTCCGAATAATAACATATACAAGCACCAAATAAAGTCGCACAGTCTAGTGTAACGGCCCTTCAAAATGCCGTCTCAATTTGAAATACAGTAGTGCTGGATTTTTTCCGGGGGATATTTTATCGGGGGGAGATTATTTCCGGGGGAGATTTTTTCCGGGGGAGTTTTTTTCCGGGGGAGATTTTTTCCGTAGGAGATTTTTTCCGGGGGAGATTCTTTCCGGGGAGATTTTCCCGGGAACTTGTTTCCGGGGAGGATTTTTCCGGGGAGATTTCTTCCTAGAACCATAAATTCGACAGTCGTCTGCATGCCAGAAACAAACGTTTCTTTAAGGCTAAAGGGAATAGATATAATCGCAACTCACAGTCATTTAAACAAGCTCGTGACGACGGTAAACGACAGTCGAATAAAGAGAACGACAGTAATGCTCCAAAACAATCTAAGAATAAGAAAGATAACACGAATAATCAGCAAAACCAATCTCGAACTGGAATAAGTGAAACCCCGACAATTCATTTTGCAAATCACCAACAAAATAATCCAGGTATGTATGAATCGAATAACATTGCGTCTGTATATTGTTTTGAATGTCAATCTGATAATCAAATTAAGTCTCTTTCGCCCACTGGTTGTACTCACATTACAAAAGACATTCAAAATTCTCCGAAAGATGACGGTAATCAAAATGATAGCTACGTGTCATTTATCGTGGATTCTGGTGCAACCGAGCATCTTACGAATTCAAAGGAAATCTTTAGTTCTTTTAAAAATATAGGATCCGGTGTCATTAAATGTGCCAATAAAGATAGCATAGCAGATCTAATTGCTGAAGGCAAAGGCACTGTGAGTTTAATTGCCAATACGGACAGTAAGAAATCACTTAAACTGGATAATACTATTTATACGAAGTCACTTTCCGAAAATTTACTTTCATTACGACGCTTTGCAGAAGCGGGTTTGACAACCTATCTAGACGATAAGTGCGTGAATATTTTTGACCCTAAAACGAATAAAGTATTTGCTACGGGCGTGTACGAGAGTCCCTATTGGTTAATCGAGTTTTAGATCGATAAGAAGCATTTAAAAAAACAACATGATTTGTTTGATGCGATTGCTTTTGACGCGAATACGGTGGAACGAGATTCGGATCAAAATAACGAGATAAAAATTACCGAGTCTAAAGAAACGACAGTCGATAATGAGTGCAAAAATTATGACTCTACAATTAATGATAAACGAATGAGCGAGGATAGCAAGTTGAAGACTGGTGATAATAATATCAGTAAAACTTCGGGTGAAGGGTCCGTAGGGATCACAAATGAAAATAATACAGTCGATAATTATATATTTTCAGATTTTGATACGTTAATTACGAAAAGAAAAATAACTAATTTGGACGATTTGCCGACGGTTGAATTGCTTGAAAGTGATTCCCCTTTAATTAAGTCATATAGCGATTTAATCAAAACAAATAAAGCGATGCTTTGGCACGTACGAATGGGCCACGCGTCAGTCAATTATTTGCGTAAGTTGCAAAATCTATGGAAAAATAACAAGGATCTGCAATCCGTAATTTTTGACGATAGTATACTCGAATGTGAAATATGCGCACTTACTAAACTATCAAAATTGCCTTTTCGAAGCGAAAGAAATAGAGCAATGCGACCGTTACAAATTATACATTCAGATGTGATGGGTAAAATCTCTCCGTCTACTCATCCACATGGGTTTCACTACATTTCTGTATTTATCGATGATTTTTCACGTATGGCTCTAGCGTACCCAATGAAAACGAAGGACGAAACTGGCCACTGTTTGGAACGGTTTATCAAGAGTTCGCGAAACTTACTTGGCAAAGACGAAAAAATCTGCTACCTAAGATCAGATCAAGGAACATAATACATGGGAGGTTATACAAACGATGTGTTAATTCGCGAAGGAATAGAAAGCCAACCTGCTTGTCCAGATACTCCACAGCATAATAGAATTTCTGAGAGGTTTAATCAAACTTTACAGAAAAGGATAAGATCCATCATGTTTGATTCAAAGCTTCCATCAAATATGTGGGATTTAGCCTTGGAAGCAGCTATTTATGTGTATAATCGAACCCCTCACAAATCAATCGACTTTATAGCCCCTCTTGAAAAGTTTGCGCCAAACTTTCGTTATGATGTAAATCAAATCAAACGATTTGGCTGTTTGGCTTATTGGTCAGTTACGAGAAAACCAGACTCCAAGTTTTCGGCACGAGCAGTACGAGGACTAGTAGGGCATACTCCTTCCGGATATGTATTTTTGAATCCGGAATCGGGAAAATTTTTCGAATCGAGAAACGTCAGATTTAATGAAAAAATTGTATATGGAGATAAATATGAAAAGGATTCAATTCAAAACTGGCCATTTCCTGAAACAATTCAGTCGAAAAACGAAGAGTGTATGCAATTTGAAGAAAATGACGTAGTCAGAGTTGAGAAGAATGACAGTGTGACGTTGGAAACGGAGGGAGAACAAAGAAGGAAACGAGGCAGACCCCGGAAACGGCAGTTAAAACCAGAAGAAGAAAGTACTGATAAAACAATTAAGAAACAAAAAGTAGTACAATCAATGACACGAGAGCCTTATGCTACTCGAAGTCGGAAAATTATTGATACGAGTTTTATTAAGCTTACAGAAGCGACGACAGTTTCGAAGGAATATAAGTTTCCAACTCTAGAGGAAGAATTTGAGAAAACAAAGGACATCTCAGACGATGAAATATTTAAACAAGCCATACAGTCTGAAGAGAAAAACGAGTGGATTAAGGCAATTAACGATGAGTTGAAATCCATGGAGAAAAATGAAGTATGGTCTTTGGTAGATCGCCCAAAGGTCGGAAATGACGGTAAAAGGCCAAATATTATTGATTCAAAATGGGTGTTTAAACGAAAGAACGACAGTTTTGGAAATGTTAAATACAAAGCAAGGTTAGTAATACGAGGATTTAAAGATACAAACTCATATGACTTGAAAGAAACGTATGCACCAGTTTCTAGACTGACACTTGTACGAACGGTACTGGCATTAATAAATTTTCATGATCTCGATGTATGCCAATTAGACGTAAGGACTGCCTTTCTTAACGGAACGATAGAAGACAATGTGTACATGGAAATTCCAGACGGAATGGAAATTTCAGATGAAATACGAGGGTCTAAAGTGTGCAAACTTAACAAAGCTCTTTATGGGTTACGAATCAGTCCTAAAAGATGGAACAAGAAATTTACCGAGGAGGCAAATGCCTTAGGGTTGGTAAATGACGATTATGATCCTTGCTTGTTTACGTGGAGTTCGGGAAAATCCAGAGTCATTTTACTTATATACGTGGACGATATGTTATTGGCAAGTAACGACAGTAAGAAATTAGTGGAAGTAAAGAATGAATTAATGAAATCATTTGAAATGACTGACCTAGAAGAGCCAAAGAATTTTCTAGGTATGAACATCCAAAGAGATAGGGAAACGAGAGCCATGACGATCACTCAGGAAAAGTATATCGATAAAATCTTGACGAAGTTCGGCTTCGATAATGAGTTCCCACAAAACACTCCTATGATAACACGACAAGTCGCGAATCGTGAAAGACGACAGCGCGAACAAGACGAAGATAACGATTTTAAAGAAGATGCTCTTGATATTCCGTACAGAGAAGCTATTGGTAGCCTTTTATATTTGGCTGGTGCTACGCGCCCAGATATTGCTTATGCAGTGAACGTTCTGAGTAGACATCAAATCGACCCAACTGAAAACGAGTGGAACATGGTTAAAAGGGTATTTAGATATCTAAAAGGTACGAAAACTGTTGCTCTAAAATACTTAGGACGACGGAACGACTTGTTAGCTTATTCTGATGCTAGTTTTGCCGATTGCAAATCATCAATTTCTACTTGTGGCTTTATAATACGACTTTTTGGAGATACAATATCTTGGCGCGCGAATAAACAAAGTTATGTTGCCCTTTCTACCTGTGAAGCTGAGTACGTGGCAATGAGCCAAGCTTGCCAGGAAATAATTGCCATTAACAAATCTATAATGCGCATATCTAATAGCAGTTTACTCCCTGCTATACTTCGATGCGACAATAAAGCGGCAACTATTTGTGCACAGACTAGTGGCGGAAATAGATTGAGACACATGACAGAGATACACCAGGACTATGTAAAAGAATGTGTTAAATACGACCGTATTGTTATTGAATGGGTTTCAACGAAAAATCAATGGGCTGACATAATGACGAAACCTTTGTGTTCTGAAATCCATGTTCAATTACGAAATAAAATCTTAAATTACGATTGTTTTGAATAGACTGATTAATTATAAATTATGATTGTTCGATCAGATGAATTAAATATATGACTGTATAAATACTAAAGAAAAGGATGATATAATAACGACTGGTATTTGTAATTTTTGAAATTTTAGGAAGCCAATAAATCAAAGGTAACGACGGAATGAACGAGAAGAAGACAGTATGAACAAAGTAGTTTATAATAGCAAAATGACTGGAAATTTAAGGATAACGATAAAGTTCTAAGAAAAAGCGTAGTTTAAGTTTACTCGAATGAAACAAGTTGATATCACATTATATAATTTTATATGTTAACGTCAAAGATTATATTGTTCTGTAACCTAGATTAAGAGTTTACATATTGATATATATATATATATATATCTATATAGTTTTGTAGTAAAAGACGTTATGAGACCAAGTTTGAGTCATAAAGAACATACCAGAGTCAAACTCGGGAGGGAGTGTTGGAATATTTGAATTTTACGCCATTTATTATAAGCTCGCTTGACTCCAGTATTCTTCCTCCTCCTTCTTCTTTCGCTTTCTCTGCGGGGTATTCATCAGTTGTCTGATGGCTGACGAGGTGTACAGATCGAAGTGTGTGATCAATAAATCGAAACCTTTTCCGAAGACAAAATACCGAGTTTTGGATTTTCTACTCCTTCACCAAACAATAATGTCAACAATTACATTGATAATTTCTGAAAGAAAATCGATTCCAAATTAATAAATATATATACTCGCAAAGTTTACTGATCTATTTTAAAATCTCTCTATAATTACATGATAGTATAAAACCTCACGTTTACTAAACTATAATAATTACTAATACACTGGCCATTTTGGCGCATTAGCCTTAGCCACAAAATTTGCTGCAACGAAAGAACTAAAAATGGTTGCAAGACATGTGACGTGGAACGTGTAAAATAGTTATTACTTATTATTTGTTTTATTTCATCACCATACATACGGAGTACTGCAGCCTTCAGTAAAGAAATTCTTTGCATTTTCTCGATCGTATTATAACTGCGTGCGAAAGCTAGAAAGGTCTTTTTAATGAGTATTCTCACACAAGTATGCGCATACACATTCAATTACATTTACACATTTACATTTACATTTACATTTTATGATTTTGAGAAATTTACGTCATCACAGACACTAGTGCAAAACTCTTCGTTATATTTAATCTAAAAACTAAACATGCTAACATTAATTGTAAAATTTATAAAATTAATTGTTATTAATACACTAAAGTATATTCTTTATGTTATTAATACACTATTAAAAATATATATCAATCGACTAATAATGTTATTTGTTAGATTTAGATTTAAGACTTTAGATCAAATGTAACGAAAATTTTGCACTAATATCTGTAATACGCAAACTTCTCAAAATTATGAAATGTAAATGCGATAGTAAAAATGTGATTGTAAATAAGAATAGATAGATCCATGAAAACTTTAAATAATTCATTCAATAATTCATAATTTGGTTAAGAACGATTAATTCTTCACCGTTTAATACAAATGATCAAGGTAATAGATAAGAGGAAAGAGGAATATATAAATCATATATTATAAAAAACTGATACATATCTTTGATTGATGGGTTAAACAAACGGTTAACGTTTTCTCAAAAATCTATCATCTCAATTGAAATTGTGTCCATTTTATATTATTTATATTACGAATTATTTTCATAAACCAAATTTCGAACAAATATAAACACAATATCTAAAGCATATTTCAGTTATAACATATAATTTTGTAAATACATTATAATTAATTTTAGTATAAATAAGGTATCAAAATTACGGTAATTATGTACATGGAGGAGGTCACCTTGGACGACCTTGATTTTTAAGTATGTTGTCAAGGTCACCCTCCTGAGTGACCTTCAGAAGGTTTCAGCCCGCGCTCGTTGTTTATTGAAAAGTTATTAACAAATAAAATTTGAGAAATGTAGCAGTTATTTTGAGTATTAAAAGGCATAAATGACTAATATGTCGAAATAGTACATGCATGAACAAAGAAAAGTTATTTAAAGCAGAAAATCGTTGTTTTCGGCCCCACCAGCCACGAGTCCACGCGTTTTCGGGTTTATAACTTTCCACGCGTGGAAATGGTCATATATTAGTCATTTATGCCTTTTAATACTCAAAATAACTGCTACATTTCTCAAATTTTTTTTGTTCTAATTCGTAAGATCACTTTATGTTATGTAACAAAGTAGCTCAAAGCGAGTAGTTACTCGCCAAATGCGTTTGTTTATTAATATATTTCAGCCTTCAAATCAAGACTGTTGCCATTATCAGTGTTATATGCAATATCGCCTTTAGATTTTAATATTAAAGTCAAGTTTTTCCGGGTTGTTCTAGACTTGTTCTAAATTGTTCCAGAAAATCAAATTTTTAAAATAAAAATGTTCGCGGAAAATTAATAAAAACAATTTTCTGACCTGGAACTCCATTTTTCGAAAATCGAACTTTTCAAGGTTGTTCCAGGTTGTTCTAGTTGTTCTAAACATTGTTCCCAAATATTAGTTTGATTGGTCAAAAACTTTAAGAGATATTGAAAAAAGAAAAATTTTGGAAATAACAGTTTTTGGCCATTTATTCGTAAACAAAATGACTTACAAAACTGTTGATTTAGAACATATTTATAACCGCGTAGAACAACTCAAAACAAAATTTTTAAGACCAAAACAAGAACCTAAAGGGTAATTTACTCTTCATCGGAAATATTATTTTTCGATTTTCTTGGTTAAAAATCTTGTTCCAGGCTTCCCGTGCTAAAACTATCGTGTTTTCCACTAGAACAACTCGTTGTTCCACTTCTATTGATAATCTTTTATAACAAAAAGGTGTTTACGAGAATAAATTTCGATAAACTTTGAATTTGATTTGATGTACATTGAGATTCTTTCTTCCTTAATTTCATGGTTTCTAATTCGCCCTTGGAATGCTCAGTTATGTAAGAAACATTTAAAAAATTCACAGAGAAGTTCGAAAGAAATATCTTCTTGTATATAATAGGTATATGCATGTTTCTGTAACGTAAAAAGAAAAAGAGGAAAGATAAACCGTGCAAGGAGTACAGCTAAAAAGAACAGGCCTTACATTTCCATAATTTTTCTATTATTATTTCTATCGATTTTTTTTAAGTATCTCTTGATATATTCAATTTCTGTCGTTACTACAATTGGTGTTGTTTCAATATTTCTTCTTGTCTAAAATTGATACTTCTCAAATTCATTTATTTCACTTTTATAAAATTTATTAAATAAAGTACTACTAGTTAATTTGTATCAATGCATTAATTAATTTTGAAGTGAAAAGATGCGCTTGGCAGTTACGGTTGCTAAAAAAAGTGCACAATTTTTAACTTTTTGGCAACAGCAACTGACAATCGGAAATAACACTTTTCAACTTGCAGTTGCCAACCTTCGCGAATGGCGACGGAACGTCATTGCGACGTATTGTAGAATGGCACTAAAGATGATAATTTATGGGACCAGAGAGAAACTTGAGAACAGCTATCCCTTTGTACCCTTTGTTCTTTCTCAGAACGCATTTCCCGACGCTACCTGAGAAAGTGCAACTCATCTACGTCGTTTCGCTCGGTTACGATACATGGTTTGTGTTTATGCTATATGATTCATGTTCGAACTACTCACAATCAGAAGAGAGTCGAGATAAGAGTCAGATGAAATTGATACATAACTGAATATTTGTTTTCGATTTCGACCAAAATTGAAAAAGATTGTTTCTCTCAGTTGGACTTTCTCAGGTAGCGTCGGGAACTGGATTCTCAGAAAAAATAAAGGGTACAAAGGGATAGATATTCTCAAGTTTCTTTCTGTCCCATAAATTATCATCTTTAGTGCCATTCTACAATATGTCGCAATGATGTTCCGTCGCCAGTCGCGAAGGATGGCAACTGCTAGTTGAAAAGTGTTATTTCCGATTGCCGATTGCCAGTTACTGTTGCCAAAAAGTTAAAAGTTGTGCAACTTTTTTTTAGCAACCGTAACTGCCAAGCACATCTTTAGAGGTGCTTTTCACTTCAAAATTAATGCGAATGCGACCTAAAATACATTACATCTGATCACATTATATCTGTCCAGATATAAATCGAACTGAGGTTGTTTGATTGAAAACTGTTCAGGTTTAACGATATTCTGGCCATGTTTAATATAATGGATTAAATGTTCGATGATAATGTGATATTTAAATACACTTCTCACAAAAATTAAAGGAACACTAAATTTTTCTTTAAAAATCGGCAAAATTCAAGCAGCTGTAACTTTGTTAAAAATGAACAAAATTTAAATTTAAAAAAAGGATTTTAAAGCTTGAAATTCTACTTTCGAAAGGTTACTATTATTTTTTAGTTTCTGTGAGTTTGGTAATTTTTACATATAGAAAACTACGAGCTAGACAAAATAGAAAATTTTCCTCTCACTTTGTGGGCCTGTCGCGTGCACAAAAAAAATCTGCAAAAATTTTCGACTTCCTAACGTGACAGCTTGAAGTTTTTCTTGCAAAATCATTTTTTTTTAATGTTTCTACGATTTTTTGTTACACAGTTATCGTGGATTGAATAAAAAATGAGCATTTTGACTTTGATTGCTCATAATTCCCTTAAAAATCATCGTATCACAATTCAAAAAACAGATTCTTAAAGCTGAAACTTTGCTCTATTGAACGGTATAATTGCCAAATTTTTTAAAATAACATGTAGACATGATACTATGACGACGACGATGTCCCCTCGGTCTCGCCGGCCGAGAAGGAGCGCGCCGTCAATTTTCACTAAATGAATCGGTCAAAGATCTCACTGGTATTAGATGTTACGAATGACCACGGTAGCTCGATCAGGTACTTCCACCAAAGCTCGAAATGGGCGCCAGGTGCGGATACGCGCACCACGTTACTCTAACTTCAAACGCTAAACATCTCAGGCGTGAATTCTAAATATTTTAGATCGCTGTTAGATCTCGGATAGAAGGAGGAGAGGGAGCGCAGCGCAGTTAACACTCACGAAATATAACAAGGATAACAAGCAGCATATATTTCATATTAAGGCATGTCTGAAAGGGATCGGTATTACAGATCGTCTCCCGCACTCTCGGAAGATACAACGGCGATAGTTCTTAATGACCGCGACTCCAATAACGCAACTCCCCTCGACTATTAGATCACACGGACGCCGCAACACGACATGATCACATGTACGCAATGCCTACAATTTATACGAACGCCGCAACACGACGCAATCACACGGACGCAACGAATAAGACACGGCTACGCGAACGCAACACACGACGCACAATACGCGATTACACGAATGCACAAGTTTCAGGACGCGGTTATACAGACCCAATGTTACCCGCATTCCCGGTACCTTACAGGAGCGGCCGAGATTCTACCCGCGACTCCCCCGCTACGCGCGACGTCTCACACGTAGCCTCGGGTGGACCACACGCGACGTCTCGCGAGTGATCCCGCAAAATCGTGCCTCGCACCCTAGAGCCTGATTACGCCAACCCACCCTCGGCTCCGCGACAATGCTACCCCGTCGGTGCAAAGGACACCTCCAAAAGACAACTACGCTACACATAATTACACGAATTTTCGGGCTCCGCACCCCAGGACCTGATTACGCGAATCCCCTTCCTCGGTTCTGCGACAATACTGTCCGATGGGCACGAAGGCCCCGCACTACCGGACGATTACACAACGCACGCGATATTCTAACGTAACCCTCCACGACACGAGCACACGAGCGTAACACTTACTGTACAACACGGATCTCCATTACGCTGACTCTACCGGTCCTGATTACGCGCTCCCGCCTCGCGGGACGGAATTTACCGCGCGGCTTTAATGACGCGGTGACTGCCGGTCGCGTACGATTCTCCGGGAAGGGCAACCGCGTGTCACTCTCTCGGCCGGACCCTCCGAGAGTTTCTTCTCGGGAATGAACTACTCACAATACTCATGTGTTCGCGATCTTACGCGACTCTCAGACGAGTCTCGGCCTCGAGAAAAACCTTACTTGATGTATGCGATGTTCGAGTGGTGGCCTTACATATCTCCTCGCGGTTCGGCAGCCGGGGCTCCTCGGGATGTCACCTCTTGCGACGTCGACACGACAGTGCCGCTCTCCTGGCCCGGCGGGACCACGCTGGGCCCGCGCGCGCCGTGCTTGCAAGCTCGACCGGTAAGCCCTCTGCGAGCTCCGCGCCCGATCCGAGCGCCTGCTCCCGTCTGCTTCGCCCGCCGGCGGTAGGTTTGAACGGCTGCTTTTAGGGTCCGGCTGTCTAGGCCGCGACCCCCGTGCCGGTTACGACTGCCTGGCTGGCCAGGCCGTGGCTTGATCGATCGGCTGCAATGTCACGTGGCGGGTTCCGTAGTCTCTGGGCTTTTTATCCCAGCGTCGTCGTTGAGCTGATGCGCTCGCCCCGCGAGACGCTCCAAGCCGGGTCGGCAAAGGGCCCACGCGTGGCCCGCCCGCCGGCCACTCCATCGCAGCACGCTCCCGAACATTCCCTCGTTACGGCTCAGGCCGTTACAATACGCCCGGGCCATCCACTCGACATCTGAAAGACTCGCAGAAAGGAATAAGCTCTAACCGATTATGACGCGGCCACCCTGCCCCGCTCGGGCAGAGGTGACACCCGAACGCTCCCCCCGGCCGAGCTACCGTCCGGACAAGGGACGTGACTTGTCACGTCACAATACAAATGAATAAAAATAATGTAAAAATTAGCGATTTTTCTCTTTTTTATTTTGACCGAGAAAACAATTCTGCAGAACAACAACACAAATTTATTCTTTACGTTTTTTTGTACTTTTAAGTACCCTGCATTTAAAAAAAATTTGCCAAATAGCTATGAGATTTTTTTCATGGTGGCCACTATGATTTTATAGAGCAAAAACGTACAAAAGATTGTAAAATTGCTTAAGGAGGGTACGCAAAATTGAGTTTTGGGAACTGTTGGGGGAACAAATAAATCTTACATATTCTTACGTATTTTGAGTCATAGAATCCGAAAATGGCCGTAAAAATTGGCAACTTTTCTAAATCCATTATATTCTTCAGTCTTTTCTACTCCTATTTCATATATGTATAATACTTTAAGATTTGGTTGATTAGACCCAGCTTTATTAGGCTTCTATGTATGCACGTATTCCTAGCAAATAACGTATGTAACTCAAGAACTAATCAACCAAATTTTAAAGAATTATATATAAAATAGGAGTAGAAAAGACTGAAGAATATAATAGGAATAGAAAAAAATTGCCAATATAATAAAAAAAATGTACAAATTAGAAATTTCGGCTACGCCAACTGTCGTTGAATACTTGAACATGAAATAGTGACAACTGACGTAGCCTTACGTCAACTGTCCTTCGCTGAATACTTTAACATCAACTAGTGACAGTAGACGTAGTTCTACGTTGTTGGTTGCGGCACAGTTGTTACTGTGCTCGTTTTTTTCTCGGGCTTACTCTTATTTCATGGTCAGACTGCAGATGGAAGATCAATTTATAAGATTTCATTAAATATGTAGTTTATATTTGTTGAAGTATGAGTGTGTACATTTATATTAGAGGCGATGGATATGCGACGCCATCTATAGGATTGAAAAGAGCGTAGCGAGTATTCTATCTATACTATTCTTATTCTGTGTTCTTCTTCAGTAACGAAGGCTCTATATGGAGGTGCGAACATGTAGAGTAGAAAAGCGATCTTATAAAATATATATAAGAAAGTTATATCGAAGCTTGTGTAATCCTTCAATACAATTGACGATCCTAGAAAATAATCCTTCACGGTAGCAATCTATGGTTAAGTAAAAGGAGAACGAATAATAGAAGTCTAAAAATTGATAAAAATGGCGGAGAACCACGGTATACCAGTGTTCGATGGTGAAGATTATGGCAGTTGGAAGAAGAGAATCACGATGTACTTGAAAATGAAAAAGTGTGACATGGTAATTACAAGAGAAATGATGAGAACAGACAATACTGAGGACTGGGAACAAAATAATTTGAAAGCCATAAATTACATCTACAGTGCAATTACAAATAAGCAGTTGGAATTCGTCAGTGATAAAGAATCAGCGTACGAAATAATTAAGAAGTTCGACGAGATGTACTCGAAAGAGTCAACGGCTTTGCAGATTGTGTTAAGAAATAAGTTAGAAAAACTAAAGCTAAAAGACTACAGTGATTCTGCAACTTTCTTTAGTGACTTTGAAAAATCCATAAATGAACTTAAGACGGCAGGTGCAAAGGTTGAAGAAAAGGAAAAACTGAATTATATGCTAAGAACGCTACCGGATTCTTACAGTTATGTTGGAGATCTGATCGATACACTCAAGACTGAAGATCAAACCGTGGAATATGTGAAAAACAAGATAAAAATGCTTGAACTGAAAAATCAAGAAAGTGAAAATACAAATTCCAAATCAAATGCATTTGTTACGGAATCAAAACAAAATCGAGAATGGAGAAATTCGACGGATCAAGGATGCTTCAATTGTGGAAAATTTGGACATTATAAAAAGGACTGTACGGAGAGCAGCAAGGGTTCATGGCGAGGGCCACACCGTGGCAGCACGCGTGGAAGAGGTCAGCAGCGAGGCACGTGGCGCGGTGGCGCTTACAATAGACGAGGCAGCGGCAGCACGAGCGGCCGCGGAGGACATTATAATTCACGTGGTAGAGGGCATCACTGGCAGCGGGACCAGAACGGACAAGAAGCATCCGGTGGAGGAGTATTCCATACTATAGTTGAAGTAAACTCGTTGAATAGAGAGGTTAAGGAGAGCAATCAGATACATTGGCTTTTAGACAGTGGGTGTACTGACCACATAATTAATAATGAAAAATATTTTAGCGAATGTACAACATTGAATGAACCGATTAACGTTAAAGTTGGGGATGGCCGAATATTGAAAGCAACGAAAGTAGGAAAAGTAAATACTTTATTTCCAGTCTATAATAGAAAAAGAAAGGTAACATTATTAAATGTATTTTATGTAAAAGAAATGAAACAAAACTTAATTAGTTATTCTCAGGTAACAGCAAGAAATAAAATTGTATCAACAGGTAATAACTCAAAGATTTATGATAAATTTAATAGACTTCTTGCAATAGCATGGAAGAAAGGTAGGTTATACAAAATGACAAGTTTTCCGTGTGATAAATTAGAGGTTAATGTAATGAGCAGTTATAATAAAGTTGGAAACATAAGTCTGAAAGAAAAATGGCATCGTATACTAGGTCATGTAAATTTTAATTATTTAACTACTTTATGTAAAAATTAACTGTTAGATGGCATACCTAGTAAGATAGACACTGAATATATGAAATGTAAAATATGTATAGAAAACAAGATGCACAATTTACCTTTCGAGAATAATAGAACTAGAGCCTCGGAAATTTTAGAAATTGTTCATACTGATGTAAATGGACCACATAGAAATCTAGGTATGAATGGTGAAAAATACTTTGTTACGTTTATCGACGATTACAGTAAAGCCGCCAAAGTTTTTGTAATAAAATCCAAAGATGAAGTCTATAAGTGTTTATTAGAATACATAAATGAGGTAGAAAATAAAACTGAGAAAACAATAATAAAACTTAGATGCGATAATGGGAAAGAATATTTAAACAAAAATATTTATCAGTTAGCCAGAGAAAAAGGAATTTTTATAGATACTTGTCCACCGTATGTACATGAATTAAATGGAACAGCCGAAAGATACAATAGGTCAATTATGGACATAGCCAGATGTTTATTAGCAGAAGCAAGAGTAAATGTTAAATTCTGGCCAGAGGCAGTCTTAGCGGCAGCTTATCTTAAAAATAGAACACTAGCAAATACTATAGAAAAAAAGACACCGTATGAAATATTGTTCGGTAAAAAACCAAGTGCAAAATATCTTCGTATGTATGGTAGTAGGGTTTTTGTACGTGTACCAGAACAAAATAGAACTTCTAAATGGGATAGAAAAGCTGACTTGGGAATTCTACTTGGTTATAATGAGGTTGGATATAGAGTTTTAATTAATAATAGAATTGTGGTTGCTAGACATGTAGATATAGTAGAAAATGATATAAGATGTATAGGTCTTGATGAACATGAAAATTCAAGTGATTCAGAAACAGATGATGAAAATCTAGAAGACTGTTCAGAAAATTTAGAAGAGTGTTTAGGGATAGATAAACAGGAATTAAAATTAAAAGAGAATGGAACTGAGTCAAATGCAGGGCAAGAACAAAAGGATCAGATTCAAGGAATAAGAAAGTCAAGTAGGAAAAAGAAAATTAAGCATGATGAAAACTATGTTTACAATAACTGTATTTATATTAATTATTGTAGCGCAGATAGCCCGAGTAATTTTGAGGAGGCGATGAATTGTGATGAATCTGAATGTTGGAAGCAAGCAATGAATAAAGAGTTTAATTGTCTAAGTAAAAATAAAACTTGGAAATTAGTCGATCAGCCAAAGAATAAGAAAGTCTTAGATGTAAAGTGGGTGTATACAAAGAAATCCGAAAATAAGTTTAAAGCTAGATTAGTAGTAAGAGGTTTTCAACAAAAGGAAACAGTAGATGATATTTATTCACCAGTGGCCAAAATGCAAACACTAAAAATATTATTGTCATATTGTTGTCAAAAGGGTTTAATTATAGAACAAATGGATGTAGAAACAGCATTTTTGAATGGTAAAGTTTTATCCGAAATTTATGTTAATCAACCAAGAGGTTATGAAGATGGGTCAAGTAAAGTGTGTAAACTGGAAAAGGCGCTGTATGGTTTGCGAGAAAGTCCGAGAGCATGGTACGAGTGTCTTGATGAGTTTTTGGAAAAACTAGGATTTAAGCGTAGTAAATATGACTATTGTTTATATGTGTTAGCTAGTGACGAGGATATAATATATTTGATAGTATTTGTTGATGATTTATTGATTTGCTGTAAAAACAAAAGGAAAATAGTTGAAATTAAAAAGTTGTTGTCAAATAGATTTAGAATGAAAGATATGGGTGAAGTTAAGCAATATCTAGGAATTAACATTGAGTATGATTATGAAAAAAATGTTATGACTCTAAATCAGAAATCTTATATTGAATCACTAGCTCGAAAATACCAAATCGAAAATTCAAAGTTATATAATACACCGATGGAAACTAATTTAAAATTGGAACGAACCAACGTGATATCTAATGATATACAATTTAGAAATATAATTGGAGCACTTTTATATATCAGTTCAGGAACTAGGCCCGACATAAGTTTTAGCGTTAACTATTTAAGTAGATTCCAGAATTGTTATAATGAAACTCATTACAAGTATGCGTTAAGAGTGTTAAAATATCTATATTTAACAAAAGGTTTGAAGTTAATCTATAAGAAAAATGAAAATACGGAGATTCTTGATTGTTATGTAGACGCGGACTGGGCAGGTGATTGCGAAGACAGGAAATCGACATCAGGTTATATAGTAAGGCTTTTTGGAAATGTAATATTTTGGAAATCTAGAAAACAGGGTAGTGTAACAAAGTCTTCTACCTCTGCTGAATATGTAGCGTTATCAGAGGCCGTAAGCGAGATAAAATTCGTGAAAGATATTTTAGAGAATTTTGAAGTTTATATTGAAAAGCCTATTAAAATATTTGAGGATAATTCAGGAGCATTAAGTATTGCTAAATATGGAAATTTCACAAAGAATTCTAAATTTATAGAAGTCCATTATCATTATGTAAATGAAAATTATATGAAAGGCGTTATTGATGTTGTAAAAGTCGATACTGAACGAAATATTGCTGATCTATTTACTAAGCCATTAAGTAAAGACAAATTCGAAAAGTTTAGAAACATGTTAAATATTAAGTAATTTGATATTATAAAAGAAAGCTAATATAAATGTAAGGAGGCGTGTTGAAGTATGAGTGTGTACATTTATATTAGAGGCGATGGATATGCGACGCCATCTATAGGATTGAAAAGAGCGTAGCGAGTATTCTATCTATACTATTCTTATTCTGTGTTCTTCTTCAGTAACGAAGGCTCTATATGGAGGTGCGAACATGTAGAGTAGAAAAGCGATCTTATAAAATATATATAAGAAAGTTATATCGAAGCTTGTGTGTAATCCTTCAATACAATTGACGATCCTAGAAAATAATCCTTCAATATTATATTTCTTTACACCGCTTTATTTCACAATACAAGTATACATGCATTTGGCGTTTTCGAACTTTGGCACTTAATAAAATCGTGGTTTATATGTTAATTTCGGAATTTTGATTGTAGAGCGCTTCTTTTTAAATTGGCAAAGCGCTTTAGAAAAGTTTTAGTTCCTTGCAATTTGCTCTTTCAAAGATAATGAGGGCGAAAGCTCCGAAGTACTGTTGTTTATAAAACTTACGACTTGCATAAAAGTAGGTAATATAGAAATGATACTTTCGAAATTGACTTCCAGAGAGGTGCCTTATAAATAGATTCAGGTTTCTGAGTGATTTACAGGGCTTCAAAACTTAAATTAACCAAGATATGCGGGTTATTTTAAAAATTCAGCTCAGAGCGACTCGACACAATCATAATAATATTCTGAAACATTCGTGATCTCGAACAGAAGTGTACATGTATTTTTCTAGCATGTAATATATAATAAAAAATTAAAAGAGATACGCACACAAAAATGATTTTTATTAGTTTTCCTTGTGAAAAATTCAAATAATAAAAAATTAATTTTTTCAAAAATGAGGAGAGCCGTTAGCTCCCCCGCCCATTTTTTAAATGGTGTTTTCGTCACTTTAAATGACGGAACTTTTTCTAAAATCAATAGAGAGCTCTAGAACTTTTGCTGGGGTATCCAGAATTCTATTAAATTTTTTCGAATTTTGAAAAAGTGGGGCCAACTTTACAGACGTTAATATTGATAGGTATAGAATGACTACAGACAATGAACAAAGAAAACGACCGCAAGTAAGGAGAATCAATGAAAGTAAGCACATCTCCCATAATCACACAATCATCACACTTAAAAGCTATAGTAATATCAACATATGTGGTAGATACCTCTTAATATCTTAAACATAAATATACATGTATTATAATATATTCTCTGTCTTATTGACATATATTGTAAGGCTTCCAGCATATGTTCCACTCTGGTATTCCTTTTACACTGCAAGACTACTCGCATAGCTCTGTTCTGCGCCACTTGTAGTTTCTTAATTTGCGTCTCGCCCATCCCCACAATCACTGTTGCACAATATTCAAAATGCGGTGCAATAATCGCCTTATACACTATTTGTCTACTGTACGGCGTCAGGTAGTGACCTATTCTATTCAAAAAACTAGTTTTCTTACCTATCTTTTTTAACATATACTCACAATGTTCAGAAAAAGTGAGTTTACTGTCAATCATTACACCTAAATATTTTATTACTTCCACGCGTTCCAACACATCACCATTCGTACATGCTATTCTTATCTGTCCTCTAACTTCCTTTCTACTGCTCCGAACAATCATGTACTTTGTTTTTTCTGCATTTAACTTTAGTTTATTTAGGTTCATCCATTCTTCTATCTTATAAAATACATCATTCATCTTTCTATTAAGTTCCTCACTAGATTCTCCTATTACATAGATCAACGTATCATCCGCAAACAATTTCACATTACTTCCCATCGGACATGCGTTAATTATATCATTAATATACAATATAAAAAGCAACGGACCTAACACCGATCCCTGCGGAACACCATGGTCTATTACCATTGGTTTGGAATACTGACCATTGAATCTAACTTTTTGTGTTCTGTTATTTAAATATGACTTTAACCAATCCCAGACCTTACCCCTTATCCCAATCTGATACAATTTTTTTAATAACCTTCTTCTATCTACAGTTTCAAATGCTCTTTTTAAATCCATAAATATTACTCCCACCATTTTTCCTTCAGCAATCTCCAATTTCCATTCATCTATTGTTCCTTGTATTGCCGTCTCACATGAATATGATTTTCTAAATCCAGATTGGTGTTCCGTGAGCACATTATTTGCCTCTAGGTATTTTTCTATTTGATCTTTAACCACTAATTCTAAAACCTTCTCATAAACTGGCAGAACGTTGATTGGCCTATAATCACTAGCTTTTCTCGGGAAGGGAGAGGAAGAGGGAGATTGATTGATTGATTGATTGATTTTAATTATGCCATAGTCAAGACTTTAGGCAAATAATGAATAACAATGTACAAACAAAATACAAACAAAAACATGGCGAACATTATAGCAGCCGTCGACAGCAAACGGCAGCAAATAAAAATAAAAATAGAAATAAATGCAGCCCGTATCTCCACAAAGGATGGTACACGGCAACTAAGCATTAGAACTTAAGACTAGATATAACCAATTAATAAATTCTTAGATAAAGCCAATTAACATCTACAAGAGGTCAAACGCAAAAATTAAGCAGAACTTTAGACTAGTTTAACTACTGGAGACAACAACTATATATGTGCCGTAACATAACTATTATAAATATTAATCATTAATGCAGTAACATGACACCCCTAAGACAATTATGCTTGAACCGTGCGATGAATGGACAGCTCGAGCGAGAAAAAATGGTTGTGGAGCTTGCTCTTAAATGCGGTGATCGACGATGACGACACTACTTCATTAGGGAGCGAGTTCCACAAATAAACTCCTGCGAGATGAAAGGACCTGTGATAGGACTCTGTTCTATGATTAGGAAGGTGAAAAAGGTGCGGCTGTGCTAACCGTGACGACTGTCTAATAGAGGGATCTGGTTTGGTAAATATTTCGGAGAGATAACTAGGAGAAATATTATGGAATATTTTGAACATTTCAATACCAAGAAAATATAGGCGTCTATTTTTTACAGACAACCACCCAAGTCGATGTCGGTATGGTGTAATATGCTCATCACGTCTCAGGTTGAAAATAAACCGAATTGTGCAATTAATAAGTCGTTGCAGTTTGGTGTTGAGCTCATCGGTAACGTCGTTGTAAACGAGACAACAGTAATCCAATAGGGGCCAAATCAAAGCGGTCACCAGTCTTACCCGCAGTCGAAGCGATAGGGAATTTTTATGAAATTTAAGCTTGTAGAGCACAAAGTGAACCCTCCTGGATATATGAGAGACATGGGAGAGGGAGAGGGAGAGGGAGAGGGAGAGAGGATACCTTTATGTTTGGAAATACGATCTCTGAAATAATGTGTTTTACTTGCTCTTTTTACCATCACAAACATGAATCTTTTCAAAATTAGATTTTAATATTGAAAACTACATTAAATAAATTATGTAATTTAATCATCCTTTTTGCTATAATTTTAACATTTATTAAAATATTACAATTTTTCTTAAATAATTATTAGGATTAATTAGATCAAGTATAGCCGAAATAAATAAATAAATAAATATGATAAGCGTGTACGAGAAGTATGTGTCATGTTTAGGTCTAAATTAAAAATATTATTTATTTTCTTTATCTTATTATATTCCGAGATCTAGCAGCGCCAAGTTTATTTTTTAAATTCAATTAAATATTAGATATATATGTACATTTAAATATCTCTTGGTGAGTTAAAAATAGTTAATTTTTTTAAAATGTTTATCAGATTTCTTCTTTGTATTTGCGTAATTTTCCAATTTTAATACTTTTTAAAAAAAATATTTTTAACATTTTTAAAGTTATAAAATGTTGAACAACACTTATTGTTCACCTAAACATTCTTCTTATGGAAATCAACACCATTTATGTTGTAATGCACAATTATTTTATATTTTTGATTGGATATATTAAAATAATTTTGGATGCTGTACAACAGTTTTTCATACTACATGCATTTGGCGACTTTTTTTACATTTTTTTAGAAAGATAATTGTTTAATAATATATTAGGAGTATAAAAAAGTTCTCGGCTTTAGATTTCATGAAATCGAAACTACATTTTAAATTTTAGTTATTCTCCCGCTCTTTTGCGGTTTGAAAGTGCTGACATATAGCTTTTCAAAATGCCACACAGTTTGGCATTTAATGCATATAACTTTACAAATCGGTTTGTTTACAATGGCAATGACAAAAGAGCATATTCGATTTTCCATCCACTTTGCGTTTCATTTGAAGAAAAACGCTGCTGAAGCCACTAAAATGATTTGTGCTGCATATGGTGAGAATGTCGTAACACATTCTACGTGTAAAAGATGGTATCAACGATTTCGCGAAGGAAATTTCGATCTTGAAGACCATTCGCGTGCTGGACGCCCTCCCCAATTTGAAACGGACGAACTGCAAGCATTACTCGATCAAAACACCGCACAAACTGAAAAGGAGCTTGCACAGCAGCTCTTTCTGTAAGTTTTCAAATAAAAATTGAATTTTGTGAAAAAAAGCCGAGAACTTTTTTATACTCCTAATAATTCTTTTTTTTAGTATGTTAAACATTTTTAAGCAATATATGATTTAAAAACAGTATGATATTTTTGTGCTTATATGTATTCTGCAATACCTATTTTATTTGTTTTAAGACTACGTTATTATCCATCCTTTGTGATCACGATATCTTTAATCATCTATTCCATTCATATAATTACAAAAATAATTTTGCTGTCTCTTTTTCCAAAACCCTTTTCTTTCTATCGCTCACGTATTCTCGCTCTCGCTTCCTCACACACGTTCCCTCACTTTCGCTCCTTCGTTCTCGCTCCTTCACTTTAACTCGAATATCTTTTCTTTTTCTACGAAACGCTACATGGTCTGACAATGAGTCATCTAGTGATAGAAAGAAATATAAAATAATCTTTCTCCCAGCCTGACTTATTGGCCTGATTTACCTGCAGGGTCAATAATAACGCTCGCGCATTCCGTGCATCGGAAATATTGTTTCTCACAATCAATCAGTTTTATACGTGCATGTGGATACGATAGAGACATTAGATAGAGTCATAGAGACGCTGGTAATATTTTGTCAACAATTTTTTTTAATGCAGCGCTAGCAAAAAACCTTGCTTGCATAGTATCTAAAAGGTGAAAGGGACAACGAAAAATGGTAACAACGTATCGGACTTTGCATCGTAATATCTCTGCTCGTAGGACAGGTAGACCAAAAATGAAAACATTTTTATTACATAATTCAAACCCAAGCTATCGATTGGGTCTACTCGGAACTTGATCGGTTCAACCGTTAACGAGATTCGATAATGTAAGGCTTTCTCAATCGTCGGTTCGCGTATAGATATACGGTCTATCTCACTGTGCGTGCACTGAAAAAAAATTTTTTTATCCAAAAAATATTAATTAGATGGCTACTAACAGTTTATTTACTTAATACATATATTTATTTAGAATTAGATATTTTTATTTAAATAGAATAAATGTTTACTTCAATTAAAAAATAATAATAATTTTAAGTAAATGTATATTTACTCCGTTATAAAATTTTTTCTTTCAGTATACACTTAACACGAAACACTACTGTACCTCTTGATATCTTAGATCGAGAAGAAGAAATGGCGTTTTGTCTAGAAGCTGAAGAAAGGAAATGTCTTTGATATATATCATTCATGCTCATAGTCGCACAATAAAGAAATCAAAGAGTCAACATTATTTAGGCTGTATTCCGTTACTCACTGCCAGTACTGAAAATCTATAGTATATGACGTAAACTATAGATTTTTAGTACTGCAGGCAATGAATATCGGAACGCAGCCTTAGTGTGTAATAATAAATGTATACTTGTGCACAAATAGCGTCCAAAACTGCTTACTGTAGCATTTATTACTGATGTGTTGCTTTTTTGCTTCCTCATAAGAGGAAGCTTTGTTTTCTTAAACTTCGTATATGGACCTTTGATCGCATATAAAACTAGATCTAATCAACCAAATGTTAATGAATTATATATGAAATAGGGGTAGAAAAGACCGAAGAGAAAATTGTTTTTTTTAGTTTTCGATGCCAATGTGTTCCTTATGTTCTAAAACGTCGAAATATCGCATTATTAAAAATATATTGGTGCGTGAACTGTTTCTTAGCTTTTCAAAAATGACTCTTTACTCTTGAGGCAATTTCATTCGTGAGTGGCCATATCGCGTCGTATTATTCGAAACGAGCGTCGTAGCTTGTCGAATAAATATCGTCGAAAAATAAATAAGGAGGCAATAAAGATCTACTACGTCAACTTGAAGCCGTTCGAGCGGATGCAGTTAAGCGTTAAATCCTTAGCATGTGCCAGGAATTGACAATTTCGTTTGCCATCATAAATATCGTAACTGGGCATGTATTATGGAACTTTTCGGAATGGATTCCGACCGGAATTGCTTAGTCATTTCCTAGATTTCTATTGTGTTTTCTAGGGAAAACGGAACAATTCCGATCGGAATCCATTCCAAACAATTTCATAATACGTGCCCTCTGATTACATTGCTATTCTAACAATGCTTAATGCTTCTGTATTCGTATCTTCTGTATATCTCTTTTCTCCTAGTGATAATTCAATAATAATAAATGTTTTAAAAGGTATATAAAAAGATTTTGTTTTGTATTATTGCCCTATTTTATTTATATTGCATTAACTCAATAACCGTATAAATGACGAATCTATAATCTTCAGGTTATTATCGTGAGAATTTGACTATTATCGAAATATGAGAAGTTATTCATGACTTATCGATCCTAATCGATGCTTAGAAGCTTCTTAGAATTCTCTTGCTAATCACTTTCCGTTCCGACATTAATACGAAACGTTGCCCGCAATTGAGTCACATAAATCTGCTTATCAAATTACAAGTAGAACGTCCCCACCAACTACATAATTAGACGAAAAAAAACATCCCAGTAAGCATATCTTCTGTCTTTCAGATTTTTCCTACAGCTCTCCAATAGGAATGCTCAGTTATATACGTCTATGGCTGCGGTCAACTTGACGCTACAAATGCTTCGAAGCATTCCTCTTCTCCTTTCTTTCAACGAAGAAAGAAGGAGAAGAAGAACGCTTCAAAGTATTTGTAGCGTCAAGTTGACCGTAGCCTATGTCTACGGGTCAAATAGAGATGTTCTTACCATAAAACTTTTGTAAAACATTTTTTGATATCTCAAATACTTTTCGAGATATATCGAGAAAATCAAAAAACCACTCTACATATGAGAGGTAGTTTCACCCCTTAGAATCATTTTTGGACCGCAACTGAAAATTCGTCTATTTTCTTCTCTCCCCCCTCTCTACATATGTGTAAAGTTTCATCAAAATTAAAATTTTCGCGAAGTTTCTTTTTAGTAATCGTCATGACATTTTACTATATGAAGATAATATTATATCATATACAGCTAATTTTACTTATCTCATTTAAAAAAAAAGCTAAAAAGTTTAATTATAATGAGACAGGCTGTTCTATTTTTATTAATTATTACTAATTATTTATTATTAATGACTATTTATTATTAACCCTTAAAGGACACACTACCTGTTTGAGACATAAAGTACACACTGGGTCATTTTGACCCAGCGCTACTTTGCGTAATTACCACAAACGGGGGATCGATTCTTTTTGGCTGAAATTAAAAGGGTGCATTCTTGCAACACTCAAAATGAATGTGAGATTGTTTGTGAAGGGTTATTAATAAAGCTTTATGGTTCAAAAATTCAAAATATGGTTTATAAACCAAAAAATTATTTTTTACGAAATATTCAATAACTTTCTAAATTTTCAATATTTTTACGTGAAAATTTAACTCTCTGGATTATATACTTTAAGGTAAAAATACGCGCGAAAGCTAACATTTCAAAAAAGGACCCGTGATTTTCGGAACGTTTGACGCGGACGGCAGCCAGACACAGCCGGACGCCTGCTGACTTACAGCGACTGTACCGCCATCTAGAGAGAGGTTAAAACTACCAAGAGGTGGCGCGACAGATCCCGATTTCAGCGTTTCAATGGTAGATAATGCGACACAATTTTTTTACTGGGTCATTTTGACCCAGGGTGTCCTTTAAGGGTTAATTACGTATAATAGCCCTCACCCGACGCAGCCGGGTCCGTAGCCGTCGGGGCTCTAAGTTTTACAAAAAAAAGAAAGTATTCGTTGGGCGCCAACCAATTTTTATAAAATTGGTAAAGAAATACACAATACAGCACTCAAGGGTGGATAGTTGGAGGGACCCTCAGATATGACTGAATTATTCGAGATATTTATATATAATTAAACCAAATATATCACATCAAATATATACTAAACATTATATAATTAAATCAGATTATGACTCAGGCAGGAGGATACAGATTTATTATTACTTACAGTCGCCAACAGGAATTTCTTATCGACAAATTCTTATTAAATATATATAGTTTTATACAATATAACTTCGATGATACAGCTTTCTATATAACTCAATCACTTTATTCAGTGATAATTTAGTAGTGAACGGCTATCCGACTAATCGGGAGAACGACTCCCGGAATTACAATATATGTACAGCAACACGACTTTCCGGAGAGCTTTCCGGCAATCCGGTACTCCGGCGAAGGCCCAGCATAGGCCGCTTTGATAGTTGGCGCGTGCGCGTCTCGTTAATTTCGCCGGTGGGCCTAATGATATTTGAGCAGCCCCGTCAATTTCCCGGCTTTCTCCGGCGACAGCTGGTTTGGCGTCCTTGTCCGCCTTATGGGAATCTAAGTGTAGCTGATATCGCTGTCTTCTTCTCGCTCTTACAATTGCTGGCACAGGTCGTTTTCCCACCGATAATTCCTTTTATATCGTATCTCGTCTACTTTAAGCTTTTCAAAATAATATGTTTCCTGCTTGCCTGAGTCACTCTAAGTATTAACACATTTATAGGTACAGAATAATAATATTATATATACGCCAAAAGAACTCCCGACGAGTCGGATCACGTCGATGTTGAGGGGAATATAATTATACTGTTACAATACTTTCTGAGATAATATAATAATGTATTATTCATTAATTTGTTAAAAAATGGTTGATCCATTTATTATCAACTTATCAATTTATCTAAAATATTCAACACAATGATTTACTGTCGAGTGTCTATATAACATTTAAAGATTGAATGCGAGTATATCTTAATGAAAAGTCATCTAAGATCACTGAAATCACTCAAGAGTGACTTGATCCTCGCAGCCAGTGTCGTTAGACTAGAAAGGAAGCACAGACCTTCGGCAGAAGCGGTTCTTCGATAGCCGGCTTATGTGGTGTAGGATAACGTTCCACAATCACGCGATGGCTCTCCACCTTTTAACCCCCGGGCTAAGTACGTCTTAGTTACCGCGCAGTGAGAGGTATCTCTTTTCTTTCTTTCTTTCTTCCTTCCTCCCTCATTCTTTCCCTTTTTCTCGCTTCATGCGGTAATTCTCCGCGCTCGTACATCTTCATTCGCTTCGTCATCTCTCTTAAACATTTTAGATTTTATCACAAAGTGCATCCTCTTGCACATTCTGTTTATAATCAACGAGCTTTCGTCGCGTCACGTAAAAGCGTGTCAGTATAAAATAAACCATCTCCTCACTTTTATTGCGCTTTTTACGAACCGATGTTCCTAAAATGGAATTTTCTGGCGGCAAGAAGCAACGCGTAAAATCTACGGAAACAAAAGATTTTTCACGATATTACACAGTGTATTGAAATTCCTAGAAAAATGAGTGGAAGTGATGTATTATACAATACATGTTTAGTCTCATTTTTTAAACGATAGACGATTTAAACACTGAAAAAATGCTTGGTTGTAATAATCCATGTTTGATTAATGTTACCAAGAACCTTGATGAAATAGTTTCAACTAAACGTATAGGTGATTGCAACAAAATAATTTGGCTAATGTTAACAAATAATTCTAGCAAAACCTGATATAATTTGATTAATATTAGCAAAGTTTAATAATTATTATCAAGTAATGATAAATGTAACCAACTTGCTTACTAAATAATTGACTGTCGGCAAACCAATCAGATAAGGCTTTTTAAGACAATTTAGTACTAATTACACAGGACCACAAAAAAAATTTTTTGAAAATCAACTGGGATCAGAGTAGGTGTTTCTTATAGATTTTGGGTCACTGAATCCGAATTTGTAAACCGTTTTGCTCCATCACGTCTAGATTTTTAGATAATCGAGAAAAATAGCGGAAAATCTGTGAAAATTGAAATAAACATTTAAAGAGAGAGCAAAAGTATAACATCAAAGAAAGAGAAAAAGTATAACATCAAAATGCGGTCGCAGAACTGATTTAAATATATTTTGGTAAGTTAAATAAAGTGCAAAAAAGGAGGATGTTAAAAAAGGGCCGATTTTCGCCCAAAAAGGTGTAAGTAAAAGAAATAGTGTTTTTTGTAGATTTTGATCTCCTGAATACGATAAAGCTAATAAAAAGTTCGTGGTGCTTGGGGAACACCTTGAAAATTGAGCATAAACGTGGTATATTTACAGAAATTCGGATGAGATATATGCTATATCATAAAATGTACTGCACTGAGAGAAATGTTTTGTTGAAACAACCAAAATTTTGTTACTAATACAAAAACTATTTGTTGATATGTGATCAAACAAACCGTTGGTTACCACGCATAATATTATTTTGTTGACTGTTTGGTATGATGTACAATAATCCTTTGTGGTAAAAAATTTATAACAATATTCAGAATTTATTGACATTGGTCTCTTAACTCTCTTATAAATCAATAAAACATTGAAGACGCTTTCACCGCGAAAGTTGGATTAATTCTCTGCCGAAATTTTTTATATTTTCTAAGGAAGAAATTTAAATTTGTTTTTAAATTTATTTTTTATAAGTTTGCTTTAACGATTAAATCATGTACTGAGATATATATATATATATATATATATATATATATATATATATCTTTATGGTTCGACATATGTCGGGACCAACCATAAGCGATGTGTACATATGTATACGTTGATGTACATCGACATCCTAACTTGTATTCCGGAAGTATTTTCTATATGTATAATCAAAATACAAAGATATATCAAAATTAAGCTTCCTTATATGATTTGTTAATTGTCAGTACCACTAAAAAATACATAAAAATCTGATTATAAGCAATATACATAACGTGAAATGCAATATACATGTTCTTGCAATAGCTATTTACATCGTATTTCGTAGTTAGTTATCGTTTGTACACATTATATAAACTATTATATAAAAAAGGGATGCTTTTCATGCTTAGTAATTTAATAGGACCGCGAGAATTTTAACTATTTCTCTAAGCTATCGATATATAATAATGTAAAAGATTATTGCGAGTTCAGTAAACTGAAAAGTTTCCGTGTGTCACCAATCTTCATCGTAAAATTCTACAATTTCTGCAAAATGATAGAAGAAAATCGTGAATTCTACAATAACTTTTACTTTTAATCAAGGTTGGGTAGTGTCTAGTTAAAAAGATAAAAGTTAAGTTAAAAAGTTAAAAAGTTAAATATTTTTAACTTAACTTAGTTACATTTTAGACTTTTAACTTTTAACTTAATTTAGTTACATTTTATCGGTAACTATTAACTTTTAATTTAACTTTCTTGAAGTAAACCATGCCATAAATAAAGGCGTCGCGAGATGCCTGCCTACAACTCTACATTTATAGTATAGGACCTTGATTCTCGAACTCAACTGTGAATTTGTTTACATACGAAACGGCCCAATACTGCGCCAGTACTGGTTGTTGCAGTTCGGGTACTGGCGTAGTACTGGCAACACTACTGGCGCGGTACTGGCGCCAGTACCGGATGATAACTTGGGCCCAATACTGGCAGACAGTACTGGCCCAGCCGTTGTCTACTGGTACTGTCCCAGTACAGGATTTATGATCGGTTTAGTACTGCGCCAATACTGGTTGCCAGGTGCCAGATTTCTGATACAATGCTACGTGCCAGTATCGAGCCAGTATCGAGCCGACACTGATTTCCGATATTCACCCGACATAAAAAAAATTATTTATTTTGAAATTGTATTACTATTTTTTAACTAAATTTGTTTCTTAAGATGCAGTCTATGATTATAAATATTTTCTCGTATTTGAAAAACACACTTACCTTGGTGGAATTCGAACTCGGGACCTCGGGACCTCTGGATCGTGAGCCAACTGCCTTACATGGTAGACTACTTCTTAATTTGATGTAAGTGTTATATACAATCTACATATGTCATAACCAGCGCAAATATATAATTTTTCAAAAATTATCTTAAGAAACAAATTCAGTTTAAAAAGAGTAATAAAATTTTGAATTGGATATATGATATAATATTTCTTAATGTCGGGTGAATGTCAGAAACCAGTGCCGGCTTATTACGAAATTTTGTGTTCGTAAATATATTTATAAAGTTAAAACATTCTTACACAAAAATAAGAAAAACCTTTCTTATGGCATCCTTAATAAATAATGATCGGGACCTCATCCGGTTAGCCCTAATAAATAAGTAGTTATGAAGTTAAAATATCCTTATTAAATCTTTACAAGGGTCTTACTAGACAAAAATAAGGAAACCTTTCTTATGGCATCCCTAATAACTAATGATCGGCGCCTTATGTTATGTAAGGCCATCCCTAACAAATTTTTACACGGGTGGCTGATAGAACCTTGGCCGGCAATTAACTGCCGTAGCATCGGCCAAGCGTTGGTCTTCATTGTAATGCCAGATTATTCTATATAGGTAGGCAGTCAGTTATTTGCCAGTGATGGCCCAGTACTGTCTGACAGAATGTTGGGCGACGTACGGCTGCCAACCATCGGCCAAGTGTTGGTCTTTGTTGTAATCCCGGATTATTCTATATAGGTAGGCAGTCAGTTATTTGCCAGTGATGGCCCAGTACTGTCTGACAGAATGTTGGGCGACGTACGGCTGCCAACCATCGGCCAAGTGTTGGTCTTCGTTGTAATGCCGGATTATTCTATATAGGTAGGCAGCCAGTTATTTGCCAGTGATGGCCCAGTACTGTCTGACAGAATGTTGGGCGACGTACGGCTGCCAACCATCGGCCATGTGTTGGTCTTCGTTGTAATGCCGGATTATTCTATATAGGTAGGCAGCCAGTTATTTGCCAGTGATGGCCCAGCACTGGCTGATAGAACCTTGGCCGACAATTGACTGCCGTAGCATTGGCCAAGCGTTGGTTTCATTGTAACATCTGGCAACTCCTATATGGGGGGCCATATTCCGTGTAGTGTGATTGGTTGTATGCTTCTAGAAGAATTGACCAATCACAAAGCTCAGAATGCCCCATTTCGTATACGCTAGTCGCAGCACTATTACTTATCTCCGTGAACGCACTAAACGCAGTATAGTCGATCTGGCTACTGGCTTCCACCTCTTTACAACAAACGCTATATTTAATAACTCGCTGGACCAGAACCGAAACGAAAACGTGATTATAATTGATCATATCATTCAACATATCGACTGATACATTTGCGACGGAAAAAGATTTCCCTCAGGCACTCAAACGTGCTTTTATACAATATAATACTTCGATACCATCTTCAGCTCATGTTGAACGGTTGTTCAGTGCAGGAGGACTCGTTTCCTCCTGCACTGAACAACCGTTCAACAATGAGCTGAAGATGGTATCGAGGTATTATATTGTATAAAAGCACGTTTGAGTGCCTGAGGGAAATCTTTTTCCGTCGCAAATGTATCAGTCGATATGTTGAATGATATGATCAGTTATAATCACGTTTTCGTTTCGGTTCTGGTCCAGCGTGGCGACAAAAAAATTTAACTTTTAACTTTTTAATTACTAATTATTATTAACTTAACTTTTAATTCAATTAATTTCATTATGGATTAACTTGTATCTTAACTAAGTTAAATTTTCAAGGCTGTTAACTTTAACTTAACTTAGTTTTAAAAAAAGTTAACTTACCCAACCTTGCTTTTAATAAACACGTCTTGCATTTCTATTCCGATTATACAATATTTTTTTATTTTCAGAAAATAGTATACACTGATTACAGAAATTATACGCAGAATTACTATTAATACTATTATTTCAAAAATTGTTGCCAGCGACGTATTACACTGTACAACAAAAAAAAGCACAAGAACGAACCTTGCAGCATTTGATAGCTTTTTGGATGCAGAAAACGATCCCGTTTGCCAAATTGTTCTTTTACGTCACGATTTTGAAATATTTGCAGTTAAAGTTGCAAAAATGAGCTATTTTAGTGTATTTTGGCATATTATAACTGCAATATGTGACGCATCGGAGAATTTTAAGCGCAATCAAAATTAAGTATGTTGTTAGAACTTTCAGTTCTTAAAATAAATTTTTTGTGTTGCTTATGGTTAAAAAAATATTAATGATTAACGTAATGTATATTGCATTAAAGTCGCAACTTACATATAGCTATTAAGGATCTATGAAATATTTTTTAATTAAACCTAAAGAGTTTTGCAGATCGCTGAAAACTAAACTTATGTCAAAGTTGATAAATTCAAAATGGCAAAGCCAATATGGCAGATATCAAAATTAATATAATGATCGAATTTTTACCTTTAACATCTGCTATAATAACTCTTCCATTTTTTAATTTATCTACTTTGACATCAGATTAGTTTTCAACGAACTGAAAAACCTTTTGAATAACATAATTAAAAAATACTTTATCGATCCTTAATAGCTATGTAAGTCGCAACTTTAATGCAACAGACTCTACGTTAATCATTAATATCTTTTTAACCATAACAAAAAAAGTCGTTTTAAGAGCTGACAGTCCTAACAACATACTTAATTTTGATTGTGATTAAATTTTTCCGATTCGTCACATATCGTAGTAATAATATGCCAAAATACACTAAAATAACCCATTTTTTGCAAATTTAACTGCAAATATGTCAAAATTGTGACGTGATAGAGCAATTTGCCAAACGGGATCGTTTTCTGCGTCCAAAAAACTATTGAATGCCGCAAGGTTCGTCCTTGTGGTTTTTCTTGCTGTACAGTGTAATGCATCGAGTAAAATATTGCAAGTTCTCAAGTAACCGAACGTATAGATAAAATTAATTAAGAAATATTTAAACTGAGCGGTCATGCTATTTACCATTGTACCGAGGAAATTCGTCCTCGTATGTAACGATACGTCGTAGAGTATAATTTTGATTTGGCTGTAAGTTTTTGGTATTTCGCGGTGCAGTACGTACAGATGAAATTAATTGGGAAATATTTAAACTGGTCGGTCCTGCTATTTACCATTGCACCGAAGAAATTGGTCCTCGTATGCAACGATACGTCGTAGAGTATAAATTTTGATTTGGCTCTGTAAGCTTTTGATATTTCGCGATGCAACATTTTCGCGAGTTAATCCTTAAATTAATTAAGACTTTAATCGACTATACTAGCAATGATCATAATTGTGGCAACGTTTATAATCGTCGTGACAAATCGTCACCCCGTTTCGACCATGGATTCGGGTCCTTCTAAAATTGATGTAATTTAGATGGTTATATTATAAGCATCCTAAAATTAATTATTTAGATAGGATACTTATAATATCTCGCGAAAATGTTGCATTACAAAATACCAATAACTTACAGCCAAATCAAATTTGTACTCTACGACGTATCGTTATATGCGAGGACTGATTTCCTCGGTGCAATGGTAAATAGCAGGACCGCCCAGTTTAAATATTTCCCATTAATTTCATCTGTACGTGCGGTTACTTGCAATATTCTACTCGGTGCATTATTCAAGGATTAACTCGCAAAAATGTTGCAATGCGAAATACCAAAAACTTACAGCCAAAATCAAAATGTGTACTCTACGACGTATCGTTACATGCGAGGACCGACTTCCTCGGTAAATAGCAGGACCGATCAGTTTAAATATTTTCCAATTAATTTCATTTGTACGGTACGGTTACTTACAATATTTTACTCGGTGCATTATTTAAAGATTAAAACCGAATAAGTAGCATTTACTTCACCAATCAATAATTAACCTAATTAAGACTTTAATCGACTATACTAGCAACGATTATAATCGTCGTGACAAATCGTCACCTCGTTTCGACCATGGATTCTGGTCCTTCTAAAATTGATGCAAATTAGATGCTTATATTATAAGCATCCTATCTGAATAATTAAATTTAGGATGCTTACAATATAAGCATCTAAATTTCATCAATCTTAGAAGGACCAGAATCCATGGTCGAAACGGGGTGACGATTTGTCACGACGATTATAATCGTTGCCACGATTATAATCATTGCCAGTATAGTCGATTAAAGTCTTAATTAATTTAAGGATTAACTCGCGAAAATGTTGCATAGCGAAATATATGAAAAACTTACAGAGCCAAATCAAAATGTATACTCTACGACGTATCGTTACATACGAGGACCAATTTCCTCGGTGTAATGGTAAATAGCAGAACCGACCAGTTTACATATTTCCCAATTAATTTCATCTGTACGTACGGTTACTTGCAATATTTTATTCGGTGCATTATTTAAGGATTAACTCGCGAAAATGTTGCACCGCGAAATACCAAAAACTTACAGCCAAATCAAAATTGTACTTTACGACGTATCGTTACATGCGAGGACTGATTTCCTCGGTGCAATGGTAAATAGCAGGACCGCCCAGTTTAAATATTTCCCATTAATTTCATCGGTATGTACGGTTACTTGCAATATTCTAGTCGGTGCATTATTTAAGGATTAAGTCGCGAAAATGTTGCACCGCGAAATACCAAAAATTTACAGCCAAATCAAAATTGTACTCTACGACGCATCGTTACATACGAGGACCAATTTCCTCGGTGCAATGGTAAATAGCAGGACCGTCCAGTTTAAATATTTCTCATTAATTTCATCTATACGTGCGGTTACTTACAATATTTTACTTGGTGCATTATTTAAAGATTAAAACCGCATAAGTAACATTTACTTTGCCAATCAGTAATTAACCTAATTAAGACTTTAATCGACTATACTGGCAACGATTATAATCGTCGGGACAAATCGTCACCTCGTTTCGACCATGGATTCTGGTCCTTCTAAAATTGATGAAATTTAGATGCTTATATTATAAGCATTCTAAATTTATTTATTCAGATAGGATGCTTATAATATAAGCATCTAAATTTCATCAATTTTAGAAGGACCAGAATCCATGGTCGAAACGAGGTGACGATTTGTCCCGACGATTATAATCGTTACCAGTATAGTCGATTAAAGTCTTAATTAGGTTAATTACTGATTGGCAAAGTAAATGTTACTTATGCGGTTTTAATCTTTAAATAATGCACCAAGTAAAATATTGTAAGTAACCGCACGTATAGATGAAATTAATGAGAAATATTTAAACTGGACGGTCCTGCTTTTTACCATTGCACCGAGGAAATCGGTCCTCGCATGTAACAATACGTCCTAGAGTCCTAGAGTAAAAATTTTGATTTGGCTGTAGTTTGCCCGTATTTCGTGGGCCAACATTTTCGTGTGTTAATTCTTAAATAATGCACCGTGTAGAATATTGCAAGTTCTCAAGTAATAACCAAACGTATAGATGAAATTAATGGAGAAATAGTTAAACTGGACGGTCCTGCTATTGACCATTGCACTGAAGAAATCGGTCCTCGCATGTAACAATACGTCCTGCAGTAAAAGTTTTGATTTGTCTGTAATCTGTCGATATTTCGTGGGCCAACATTTTCGTGTGTTAGTCCTTTAATAAAGCACTGAGTAAAATATTTCAAGTAATCGTAAGTACAGATGAAATCAATCGATAAATAGTTTAACTAGGCGGTCCTACTATTTACACATTGCAATGAGGAAATCAGTTCTCAAATTTAATGATACACTGAGAAAAAATTATTCTGCATTTTAGTAAATATTAGTTTGCATACAACTGTTACTCTATTTATTAAAAAGAAGAAAGTTTTTCTTTTTTTATTTTAGAATACTTTTTTCTCAGTAAATACACGTGTACTAATGTATAAAAGGAAAATTTTTTTTATTTTAGTAAATGGGGTCACAGTTGTATGCAAACCAATATTTACTAAAATGCAGAACATTTCTTTTCTCATAATCAGTGTATGTCGTACAGTAAAGGTTTGATTTGGCTGTAACCTGTCGGTATTTCGTGGGCCAACATTTTCGTGTGTTAATCCTTAAATAATGCACCGAGTAGAATATTGCAAGTTCTCAAATAATAACTGAACGTATAGATGAAATTAATTAAGAAATAGTTAAACTGGGCGGTCCTGTTATTTACCATTGCACCGAAGAAATCGGTCCTCGCATGTAACAATACGCCCTAGAGTAAAAATATTGATTTGGCTGTAGTCTGCCCGTATTTCGTGGGCCAACATCTAACATTTTCGTGTGTTAATCCTTAAATAATGCACCGAGTAAAATATCGCAAGTTCTCAAGCAACTGAACGTACAAATAAAATTAATTGAAAAATATTTAAACTGAGCGGTCCTGCTATTTACGATTGCACCGAAGAAATCGGTCCTCGCATGTAACAATACGTCCTAGAGTAAAAGTTTTAATTTGGCTGTAGTCTGTCCGTATTTCGTGGGCCAACATTTTTACCTGTTAATCTCTAAATGATGCGCCGAGTAAAATATTGCAAAGATTCAAGTAACCGAACGTACGATAAAATTAATTGAGAAATAGTTAAACTGGGCGGGACTGCTATTTACCATTGTACCGATAAATACGGTCCTCGCATGTAACGATACGTCGTAGAGTATAACCTTTGATTTGGCTGTAATCTCTTGGTATTTCGCAGTCCATGATTTTCGCTTTTTAATCCCTAAATTATGCGTTGTGTAAAATATAGCTTATGCGAAGTATACGTAAAATTTGTCGAGGAATAATTTATTTGGTCGGACATGCTATTATCCATTATTTCGTGGAAATCGGTCCTCGCATGTGACGATACGTCTAGTAAAAGTTTTGTTTCAGCTATAATTTTTACTTATGTTTTCATTATTTTCATGCGTTTTTTCTTAAATAATGCACTGAATATAATATTTGAAAATTTCAAGTAACCGAACATGAAATTATTCGAAAAGTATAACTGGTCAGAGTCCTGCTGTTTGCTATTACATCGATGAAATCAGCGAAGAAGTCGAAAAACTTTTTTCTATAGTGTATCGTCGTAGAAGTTTGTATGGAAATCGATTTCTTTACTGTAACAACAAAAAGTAGAACCTCGTAACATTTTAATTGATTAGTTTATTTATTGATGTTAATTATTTTAATTCTAATTTTAATTAAATTGACTAATTTAAATTTATAATTACAACTTTATCAAGCACAACGCAGTAACAATGATTTAACATAACTTCTTTTTAACATAACTTTTAGTAAAAGATAGCATTTTAAAAAGCACACTGTACATTTAGTAGCTTGATGCTTATTCCTTTTTAAATAGTAAAATATTGGTAGATGTTCTTTATTATGAATAAATAATTCATTATGTGCTAAATATATATAAGTATATAAACAGCTTGATTGGACTCTCTAAACATTTTGGATTTTATATTTAAGAATGAATATGCTCAAAGAATGATGATACAACTTAATTCAGTAAAATTGTTCAGATAAGGAGGTCCCGGTTTTTTACATTGCATATATCTAATTACCGGTACCGGTCCTTATAATTCACAAGGAAACACGGCCCTACTTTGTTACGTTACATATCTTTGTATAAACTAGTACCGGGCCTGATAAGTTACCTTTCATATAGAAAATTACTGGGTCGGACCCAGCATGTGCCAAAAGTCCTGGTATGTGTTATCCCGAGTCGAAATTTTAGACCTATTTTCGACCTGAATTTTCTAACATCTGTAGATGCTAGAGGATCAATGTAGGTTTAATTTACACGGAAACTTTAGTCCTACTTAGCGTCTCTAAGATAGCAGAAAACGCACAAAATGCCGCTTGTAGGTTCTAAAGAGGACTTCAGTAAAGCCTCGTAAAAGCCTCCAGGTCCTCTGGATGATCAGGTCCATTTCACGACAACAAAAATTATTTATTTATTTATTTCGAAATTTTATTACTATTTTTTAACTAAATTTGTTTCTTAAGATGCAGTCTATGATTATAAATATTTTCTCGTATTTGAAAAAAACACTTACCTTGGTGGGATTCGAACTCGGGACCTCGGGACCTCTGGATCGTGAGCAAACTGTCTTACGTGGTAGACTACTTCTTAATTTGATGTAAGTGTTATATATAGTCTACATATGTCATAACCAGCGCAAATATATAATTTTTCAAAAATCATCTTAAGAAACAAATTCAGTTTAAAAAGAGTAATAAAATTTTGAATTGGATATATGATATAATATTTCTTAATGTCGGGTGAATGTCAGAAACCAGTGCCGGCTCATTACGAAATTTTGTGTTCGTAAACATATTTATGAAAAAAGTATATTTATAAAGTTAACCCGTAGTGGTCACACCTCCTAAAAATAACGTAGTGGTCACACTGGGGTCCAATGGACCCCACACAGTTGCCATTTGCGTTCTTTTTGATGTATCGACTCAAACCTTGAACTGGAATTTAGTTTAAGACTTCCTCTTTATAATCCAATAATTTATTTCTCCTTTTTTAAATTTTTTATGTTGAAAAAACGCGAGAAAAAATTTTTTCGAGAAATTTGACTTTTTTCACAAAAATTTCAATTTTTGAGATAGAGCAAAAAAACTTCCTGCGTTTTACTCTCAAAATAGTATACTTTTAAGAAAAAGTTAGCCTGGGGTCCACTGGACCCAGTGTGACCACTACGGGTTAAAACATCCTTATCAAATCCTTACAAGGGCCTCATTAGACAAAAATAAGAAAACCTTTCTTATGGCATCCCTAATAAATAATGATCGGTACCTCATCAGGTTAAAATAAAGAAATCTTTCTTATGGCATCCCTAATAACTAATGATCGGGGCCTTATGTTATGTAAGGCCATCCCTAACTTTCTACACGGGATATCCTCTTATTTTAAGAGGCTATTCGGATTATTATAGTAGAATTTGCTATAGAGGAATTTACTCTTGATTATAGCTTACGCATCCACTCTTTTATAAAGTAATACGTATTACTTAAAGAAAAATATTCTTCATGTAAGATTTTTTGCTTAGAGGAAGTGCTAAGAGGAATTCCCCACTTATCAGTAGAATATTTTTTTTTGGGTGTGCTAATTTATTTTTATATAAATCATACGAACAACTTCAACAAATAGGTAAAGGTGTACAATTTTTCGTACAAGGAGAAGATAATCTAATTCTCATGAGAGGAATTCTTTTATTTGGTATAGCTGATCTTGTGGCAAAAAATTAATTTATGAATTTTATACAATTTAATGGTGATTATGGTTGCCCTACTTGCTGTACAAAAGGAGAAAATCTAGCGCTTTGTCCGAGAGGATCAATTCATGTATATCCCTATATAAATAATATCATAACAAGATCATTAGAAGAATGTGTTAACTGGGCTAATGAAGCCACACCAAATAATCCTATAATGGGCATAAAGGTCCGACAGTTCTTTCAATATTGATGCCTAATTATATTGAAGGAATAGGTATTGATAGAATGCATGCGGTTGAAGGTGGTGTTATCAAGAAACTATTAAATTTAATGTTTGATTCAAAATATAGTGCACAACCTTTTTCACTTTATGCAGTTAAAGATATTATAAATAATAAATTAACGTCAATAAAACCGCCACACTTTGTTCACCGCAAAATACGTTCCATTGATGAGTTACTTCATTGGAAAGCATCAGAATTTAAAATGTGGTATTTTTTTTATTCTATTCCTGTACTTAAAGGTGTAATGCGACAAGACTATTTTGAACATTATCTTCTCTTAGTAACAGCAATAACTATACTCAATAGTGAAAAAATTACTTCGTTAATGATAAATGTACCTGAAACTTTTTTAAAGAAATTCGTTAGAGAGTTTGAAATATTATATGGTTTAAATTTTTGTTCAATTAATATACATCAATTGCTTCATTTAGCAGACAATGATGCTAACTTAACGATCAGAAATTCTCCCTGCAATTCTTAAATTGTAATAATAATTATGTCTTCAATATATAATTTTATATAATAAAATATTTCTGTTTTATAAAAACTAATACGTTTTGCTTGTCTTCCTTATAAATATTACATATTTTAATATATTTAAATTTCTATGTTTATTTTATTTTATTGTAAAAAAATTCAAAAATCCTTTCTAAAAAAAGGCAAAAAGGCTAAAAAGGTTAAATCGATACTCGCATCTCTCGAAGTCTTCTCAAAAGTCTCGAATTGCTTTGTTGGCTCTTTTCCGCGATGCTGATTGGTTTTCTCGCTGCGCTAACTTCGTGAGCGGCTGTCATAGCATATTTTGACAGTTGTGTGTATTGTGTGTAATGTTAAAGCTAAATAGCGCGCGCGAAGCGCGCGTTTGTGATGTCTAGTGATTTTAAAAAGAAGAGAGTTTTGATTAACTATATTTAATTTATATTACAAAAGATTAAGAAAAATTTAGAAGTATCACAGTAGGATGAGTACAAATCCATCAAAATAAAATTTATAGGTTTTAAGTAGTAGCTGTAGGTTAAATAGAATCAATAGAGGTTGTTATAGGCTTCAGCGTACTAAAGTAGACGTTAAGTTGAATCTGAGGTCGAAAGTAGGACCAAAATTTCAACTCGGAGGCTTCAGAGTACCAAAGTAGACGTTAAACTGAATACTGAGGTTGAAAGTAGGATCAAAATTTCGACTCGGGATTGCATCTCCGAAATGGTCCCGACATTATACAAACCATAAAGATATATATATATATATATATATATATATATATATATATATATATTAACCCTCCGTCTGACAACGTTATTTGGGATCCTTCTATTGACAACGTGGATCTGTCGCCTTTGACGTTATTTTCCCATAACCTTAAAGTATTTTAAAAAATCTTCAAAAATTCGTAAAACATCTGTGTGTTAACATTTTAGATAACGATTTTATATATAGTCATTTTGATAAACATCGTTTATTTAATATTTCCTGCCGGGCTTGCAAATTTTACGAGCAGATGTTGTTTTGGTTCGAACGCTGGTGACTGTCAAACGGAGAGCTAAGAAATTGTTAGGTTAACTGCAGGTATCATACCGTTCCGTATTGCTTTGTAACTACAATCAAACTTTATAATTACTACAACCAAATGAGTAACCAAATGAGATTGTTTAGTTAACTCAAAAAATTTACCAAATTTTGCTTGGTCAACCAAAAAATCACTACATTTTGCTATCGTAACAAAATTATTTATTATCTGTGAACAACTATATTTTTTCGTTACCATTAGTATAACTTTTCTCTCAGTGTGGTGAAAAATTTGTTGGGGAGAGGGAAAAGGGGGAAGAAAGAGTGTTTTGTGTGTGTGTGTGTGTGTGTGTGTGCGTGTGTGTGTGCATGTGTGCGTGCGCAGGTTCGGGTGCGTGTGCGGGTACGGGTGTGTGCGGGTGTGTGCACACACCCGCACACACGCGCACGCGCGCACACACTCGCACCCGCACCCGCACCCGCACCCGCACTCGCACTCGCACGCGCACCCGACCCGCACACGCACCCGCACACGCACCCGCACCCGCCCACGCACCCGCACCCGCACACACACACACACACGCACGCACACACACGCACACACACGCACCCGCGCACACACACGCGCACACATACACCCGCACCCGCGCACACACGCGCACACCCGCACCCGCGCACATACACACACACACGCACACGCCCCGCACCCGCGCACGCACACACGCACACACACGTGCACACATACACCCGCATCCGCGCACACACGCGCACACCCGCACCCGCACCCGCGCACATACACACACACACACACACGCACCCGCGCACACACGCGCACACACAAAACACTCTTTCTTCCCCCTTTTCTCTCCCCAACAAATCTTTCAACAGTACATTTTATGATATAGCATATATCATCCGAATTTCTGTAAATACACCACGTTTATGCTCAATTTTCAAGGTGTTCCCCAAGCACCACGAACTTTTTATTAGCTTTATCGTATTCAAAAGATCAAAATTTACAAAAAACACTATTTCTTTTACTTACACCTTTTTGGGCGAAAATCGGCCCTTTTTTAACATCCTCCTTTTTTGCACTTTATTTAACTTACCAAAATATATTTAAATCAGTTCTGCGACCGCATTTTGATGTTATACTTTTTCTCTTTCTTTGATGTTATACTTTTGCTCTTTCTTTAAATGTTTATTTCAATTTTCACAGATTTTCCGCTATTTTTCTCGATTATCTAAAAATCTAGACGTGATGGAGCAAAACGGTTTACGAATTCGGATTCAGTGACCCAAAATCTATAAGAAACACCTACTCTAATCCCAGTTGATTTTCAAAAATTTTTTTTTGTGGTCCTGTGTTATCAAACTGTTTGTTAATTATCACTAAACTATAATAATTATCACGAAACTGTTTGATAATAAGTACTACATAATTTAGTTGGCTCAACTAAACGCAAAATTTGCTTTTTTTAAATGTTAATAATTATTACAAAATGTTTTGTTATTACTATTACAATTGATAATAATAATCAAATATTAAAAAAAAAACCTATTACTAAATGCATCTCACGAATTTACCAAGAATTTTTTTTCAGTGAAGGAAAAAGACGAATCTATTATCACACAAAATTATGAATATCTTTTTACAATTAAGTCAAAAAAGATTAATTATTAATTTTTTGGGAAAGCATTGTATAAAATGTACAGGGAAAAAATCCAAACTGCACTTTATTCTATATGTACTTTTTACAGGAAATACGTAACATATACATAACACTGCATATAAACAACTGCAATTGTTGTCTTTCTTGTTAAAAAGATCATTTTGCAGAGTAGCTACACGATAACATAATATAAGATATCTTTTGGTAATAATAAAGAGAATACATATGATATTTTTTTCTTTCAAACATTATCGGACATAAAATTCCCATAATACAGCATGTAAACTTTAATATCTTTGCACGACGGAGTAAAATAGCATTGAGACCGGAAAAAATTATCACCGTGGAGCACGTTACGAAGTTCCAACTTCGTGAGAGAAGCGCCACTTCTCTCCCGGGTTGTGGCGCGGTATCTCTCTCATCTATAAATTATAATATGTAAATTGTGCGTAGCGGTAACTGGAGAGGGAGAAGGAGGGATGGTGTACTCGATATGCATTTACGGTGGTAGAGATAGGTGGTCTGGCAATTACAGCGGCTTACTGTACATACAAATGGCGTTCTCTGTTTAGTACCATTTACCACCCTCTCTGGCACGGCCAAGGCAACCCCGCGCACAGAAATTCACCCTACCGAAAGTCGCAGTTATATGAAACCAGGCACTACCGAGGAATTACCAAAGTAAGAAGTCGCCTTGATAGTCTGGCGCGCAATCTTCTTTTTTCCCCACTTCCCTCCAACCGGGGCCATTGTTTAAAGTCCTTGTGTTCGTCCTTATGGAATTTCTCCTTCGCCCAAGGAATTTTCCGACCAAACAGGATGCAACCATTGAATAAAATCTTTATCTTCATTATAATTTGTAATCAAGTTGTAAACTAGAGATTTATTTAATATCGTTATGTAATATTCTTTTCAATCTTTATATAAGACTAGCCAGCCCCGCGACTTCGCCCGCGGTTCCTATTTTTTTATTCTCATTTTTAAGTCTCATTTTGCTTTTTCATAGAGGAAGCTTTGTTTTCGTAAAAAAATTTTTTTTCAAATATCTTTGGCAAAGTGTTTAGAATGTTCTAAAATGTCGAAAAATCACTTTTGTACAAAATGTCCGTGTGTATGTGTGTGTGTGTATGTATGTACGCTTTTGTTGTCCGTTTATGCTCTAACTTCCGTAATTTTTGATATATCGGGATGTTTTTTTTTTAATCAATAGAGTATTCATTTTTTTTTTTTAATCAATAGAGTAATCATTCAAGGAAGGTTGGTATTGAATTTGGCGATGATCGGTAAAGGGGTTCTTTTTAAAAAAAATTTTGAATATTTGTAGAAATGTTCGTGGTTGCTCTAACTTCCGCAAATTTGGAGATATCGATCCATTTCTAATTTTATTATATTTTTCAGTCTTTTCTACCCCTATTTCATATATATATAATTCTTTAAGATTTGGTTGATTAGACCCAGCTTTATACGCGATCGAAGATCCATAACTTTGCTCGCATATAAAGGTCTAATCAACCGAATTTAAAAGAATTATATATGAAATAGGGGTAGAAAAGACCGAAGTAAAAATTGTTTTTTGAGTTTTTTTTTTTATAAATAGAGTATCATTAAAGGTAAGTTGGTGTTTGAATTTGTCAATGATCGGTGAAGGGGTTACCGATTTTTGCCTAAAAAGTGTACAAGTTATTCGTTAATAAACCGAATTTTAAATAATTATATATGAAGTAGGGGTAGAACTTTCCGGGAATTGCCATAAAGTATATAATTTTTCATTACCGATTTTTGGAAACTGGTTCCGAAATTTTTCAAATTTTTCAGGAAATAATTGATCGAATCTTAAAGAATTATATATGAAATAAGATTAGAAAGAACTAAAGAATGTAATATAGAATTTAAAAAATTGTTAATAGTAAAGGGGTTTCCGATTTCTGTTTAAAAAAATGTACGTTCTATTAACCTCGTACTGTTAATACGTTCGGGCCGGCGTAACATCCGCAGCTTTTCAGACAACACTTACACACTCACGCTCGCACTCGCGCTCTCGCGGAAATAACTACTTGTATGTTCGAAATTGATTTCTTTATTAAAAGAGATCGCGCACACGACACACAAGTGAAGTGACTAGTCGCACTATAACGGCTTTGATAAGTTTATAGTGAAGTTTGAAACCTTACGTTAAAAAAAAACAAATTGCGGTGAAGCGAAAAAGACGTATCGTAAAATGTCACGTAAGTATTATATAGATCAAAATAAATAATCCTCTATGAGAAAACCAAAACAAATAAATAAATACTAATAATTATGCATCGAATAAAATAAAAGCTTCCTCATAGAGGAGCTTTGTGAGCAAAAGTTTCTACTTGCACACTTAAAAACTATAAGTAAGCAATGTGCAGATTTCTACTTGCACACTTAAAAACTATGAAACAATGTGCAAATTTATAATTTGCATACTTAAAAATTGTAAAAAAGAAAGTTTCTACTTGCCCACTTAAAAACTAAAGCAATATGCAGGTTTCTACTTGCACACTTAAAAACTATGAGGAAGCAATGTGCATGTATCTACTTGCACACTTAAAAATTGTAAGGAAGCAATGTGCAAGTTTCTATTTGCACACTTTTTTTACTTTTATATTTATTTATAACACTTCTGGATATATGATGTTTTTTGTTTTCCTACTTCGATCGAAGCAATAAAATCGGTTCATTAATGCAATAATCGCAAAAAGATGCCGATTTTTGAAACGACGCTTACTGTCCCCCTACTACAGCTCGAGTACAAATTAAACCCATCGTCGCAATCTCCGAAAAATTAGAAAAATTTTTGCACCGGTTTCTAGAAAATTGTTAAAAAAAAGTTTTTTTATTGTCGTAAAAATCAATCCCCATGGTAGCCTATTTCATGTATAACATTCTTTAAGATTTGGTCCATTAATGAATGAGTAGTTCGCGAACAAACGAACACTCAAACCAACTATAGAATCACATGTTAAAATGGCTCAGTCGCTTCGGAGAACATCCTAACAAAAAATCGAATCCCATGGTGACCATGCCCGGAAATTTCTACCCCTATTTCATATATAATTCTTTAAAATTTGGACCTTTAATGAATGAGTAGTTCGCGAACAAACAGACAATCAAACAAACTTTCTCTCTTTATATAATAATAGAGATTACACACAATATTATACGTGGGATTCAGGATAATTTACTCTACAATGCTATAAACTATGCTATCATTATGCTATTATAAAATATACTGTATTGATTTTCTTTACTTCAGCTTGCTTTTCAATCATTACAAATTTTCATTAGAATCGTCAAAAAAGTTTTTTATTAAAAATGTAATACATGGAGTTGGAAAATAAGATCTTATCAGAAGTATACTTTGCTTTATTATTTTTTCAGCATTAGTTATTTAGTTCGCAACTACAACGATGTACACTTCGATCCTTCATGGTTCGAGTACTGTGCATTATTTTCGAGAGAAATAGTAAAAATCGGAATTGATCGTCCGGTAAATGTGTTATAAATTTTAACACAAATTTATTAAAGGGAATATGCGCCGTAAACTAATTGATTTTTATCTGCAAATAGAATTTTTAATATACTTTCGAAGCGTTCGATATAAAGTTATCCAATGTACTCTTTCTCTCTCACTCTCTTTTCTCTCACATACGATTCAATACAGCGAATGTACGAGGGTCGGTACAAAAGTAATGCCACCTAATTTTTTTCTTTCGAATCTGGCGCCATAAAAAATTTTGCGTTTCACTGAGTTGTTACTTGAAGTCTCTAGTTGCATTATGTTGAGTGGCATTGTTATGTGAGTATGTGACACGAACAGTTCAAACTGGTGTGTGTTTCAGATATGCGTACCAAACAAGAACAGTGATTGAATTTTTTACCGTGGAAGAAATAAGTTCTAATGGCTGCGTTCAGCAAAGAAAACAGCTCAATGTGTGCTCAATGGTTCTTTATTACAATTTTTATTGTTTCTACACTTGGATCTAAAGAAGAAGGCAAGGACCAGTCATTTTAAAAAATCACTGATTGCTCGCTAAGTTGCTTTTTCTACTGAACACAGCCATTGAAATCCGTTCGCGTCTCAGAAATGTTTATGATAACACTATTTCTGAAATGCGAATGGATTTCAATATAACTCATTTCTTCCACGGCAAAAAGTTCATTCGCCGCCCTTGTTTGCTACGCATATCTGAAACACAGTTTAAACTGCTTGTGTGATACACTCACGTAACTGATCACAACACCACTCAACATAATGCAACTAGAGACTTCAAGTAACAACTCAGTAAAATGTAAAATTTTCTATAGCGCCAGGTTCAAAAGAAAAAAATCAGAAGGCATTACTTTCGTACCGACCTTCGTATTATTCAATACGCTGTGTACATACCTACATGATTTTGGTTTCGTGTAAATGCAAAACTTCAAGCAATATCTTCGCATCTCGCGCCGAGGTATGAGAGACTCGCGTGATACTGGAAATATAGAGTAATACCGAAAATTGATGATAGCTTAAATGCATCCTGGATTTCACTCGTTTTGACAGTTATTTACGACCGCTCGCAGAACATGTGAAAACGTATGTGCGTAAAAGAAACATACTAATAACCGCGTACGTTCCAATCAACGATCGTCAATATAGAAATTTTATTTTATCAATGTTTAGTTAAGAAAAAATTAAAGTAGTAAAACAGTATTCATACCTACGATCAGTTATGTACATATTAGAAATAAAACGTAATAGGTACGTGACGCACACGTAAACATTAATTTTATTTCGGAGATACACATGTTGAATTATTTATTTATATATTTATACGAAACTGTACAACAATTTCAAAAAAAATAAAAAATATAAATTTTTTATCCATATCTCTTCCATTTGTAGAAGAAATATATTTCTGCATAAAAAAGAAAGAGGAAAATTTCTTTAAAACATTGAGTTAAAATATGAGCATTACCTTACATGTCCAATCATTGATACGTATTTACCGCACAATTACATTGGCGCACATTACCCAGGGCTATGTGCTCGTTACGAGTAAATAACTAAAATAGACATAGAGAGGTATACCTAGTTGAGATTCGGGTCAGCGGCGTCGGCTTGTCCCCTGCTTCTCTCGGGCATCGACGAAACGTCGACGAAGGGGCGGAAGAAAGAGCAGAAGGGGTGACGGAAGGGACGCTGGACAAATTATCTGCCATCCTCGCCCCCGTCCCCCCGGCCGTTCTACGCGTAGTCAGGCTATCCTGCCATCCTGCGGAGGAAATCCCTCCGCGAAAACCCCGCGCTCTAATAGCCGCCCGTGGGGACGCGACGGGACTCCCGATGGACCGGACGAAATCTCGTGCATTGTGCAATCCACCGTCATCCGCCCCATCCCCCCGCCACGGCCGCCCTTAACATACACTCCAGACCGTCATGCCCGCGAGGGGTAGAGTGCACACGCTCCTTCCAATTTGCCAGGGTTGTGCATTCGACGGGAGATCGGAAGATATTAGGGGAAGAAAATTCCTTCTCTTCTACTTCACTCTCTCTTCTCTTTCGCCTCCGCCCCCCCCCTCTCTCTCTCTCTCTTTCTCTATTATCCCATCTTTTCTTCCGTCGTCTACTTTGTAAGCGCACAGGTGCGCCGGATCTCCGCACTGCGTGGTCTTTTGACTTCTATATCGTTGTGTACAATACGTGTACAATGAGGAGTGAAAATAGTGCTCAGTGCACGTGGACTGAAAAAACTGATTGTTATGTATTCGCTCAAGTCGCATGTTTCTAATGCACCATACGTCTTCACATTGCATAATATAATCTTCGTAAGGCTAAGGTTAAAAATGACGCGATACAAATCAGTGAAAATTAATTTATGTACTTTTGCAAATAAATTATTGTACCTACTTATGCACAAATTATATACAAATTAATTTGCATAAATTATTGTGCATAAGTAAATTAGAAAGAATAAGATAAGAATAGTATATTTTTATATTTGAGAAAGATATGCATATATAAGGAAACAAATTTTGTAATAAAGTAAAATAAGCGAATTTTGCTCTGTATTATATTCTATAGATCTATATTACTCTATGTCGTAATTTAAAAAAAAAGAAAGAGAAAACAAACTTTTTTGCAAACTACAAGATAAAACTGCGTAGAAATGTATAGAAATACATAGAAAATTGCATAGAAATACATTAATTAATTAACACGGGAGATCAATGGAATTTAACGGAACATACAGGTCTAACGATCGAGACGTGTTGAGCATATGTGAACGAAAGGAAAAACGAGCGTTAGTGGCGCTAGTTTTGACAAAGGCGTTTCCCTTTATAGGACGAATTAAGTCGGTTTTACGAGCTATATGTCAGGATCTCTTTTTATGACCAGCTACTCCCACTGGTCAAATGATTCTACGAGATGTACTCGTAACCACGCCTTTTTTAGCGATATGTCATGTTTATCCGTAAATCGATATTATATCGCACATCATTCTTGTATCACTGCTAAAAATTAATCCCTTTGATCTTATTTAATTAAAAATATTATCGCCCAAGAAATATGCTAAATTTATTCGATTTTCCCTTGACACTATAATAATAGAACTTGATGTTTCATAACATTATTCGTTAACCTATCCGATAAAGCAGAATTGGAACAATGATCGCAATTGATTGAAACATCAATTCATTAATATATCAATAACATTTGGTAGAATATAATAAATGTAGAATTTTAAACTATCATATAATTTTATTGCTGTCTAAATGTCCCCAAAACTGAAATAAAATGCATAAAGATATAATATAAACAATAGTTTTATGAAATTAAGGATACTCTTCTTAAATAAAATCTCTTACAAAAGTGTTTAGCATATCATATTCTTTGGCATTGAAAAATCCGCATTCAAATAAAACGTACAAAACACATAAAAAATTATATATCTTTTATATTAAGCCACTCTGCAACTGTGTTGAGCTCATTATTGTCGGGGGGGGGGGGGGGGGCATTCGCGAACATTTCTTTGTAAGAAAACGTTTTTTACGTTTTTCTCGGATCTCGGAGAATAAGAAAGAGATAGTTTAGCAAAAAAAAAACGTTGTAGAAAGGGCCATCGTTGAAATCCTTGACGCGGTAGGTCGGGGGCAAGTCTGCGATGATCAGCCGCAGAAATCGCGGAGCAAGGAACAGTGGGCGTCTCGCTTGAAGAAAATGTAACGCGATAGTGTCTACTTGGCTACGGCTCATAAAACGACTCAGTTTATGCTGATGGTCCACGTCTCGGAGACATTTTTACAAAAAAAGAAGAGGGCGGGAAGGTTGGTAACAGCAACGACGAACGGTGTGTAGGTGGGAAGGCATCAAGCGAAAAGAGAACACGAAAATGGGAGGCCAGTTGAGGATAGGACTCGATCCTGTCGAAATAATTTTGGGCTCGTAGCCAAGTTCAAGCCGGCAGGTGTTATACGCGCAAGTTTATTCGTTCTTACGAACGAATCTCGCTCGATTTATCACGGTGACCTATACTACTGTGCGCGGATCCTTGCCTCGTTCCCGATCGAAAGGAAACCACGATCCTTCAAAGGCGAGTTTGCAATTTTCAAGTGGGCCGCTTTTATCGCAAAAATGCAAGTGCTACTTGTGTGAAAGATAACGTACAAAATATTTAGGAATTTGCTAAAACGGCAATAATATCGCGTTATTCAAAGCATATTAATTTGGAAAAATGGACTGCTTTCGAAAATTTGAAAATATAGAATAATTATTCTACCCGTAAATAAATGTCTCGTGTATGATGTATATAATAATTGATAATGTCTTTGTAAATCTTCTAGTCGCAATACACAAAATGTTACGCTGTGATTATAATCTTGTTATATGTTATAATGTAATTAAATTGATATTAATTTAATTATGTGGTTGTACCGTTCTGGCTTTGGTTAAGACTGCGTTATGTCCGAAAGTAACGGCGCGTGGTTTGTCAAGGCAAAGAATTGTACGTAAAATTCACTTTAAAAAAATAATATTATGGGCAATCGATTCAGTCCTATCCGATTACGGCGTTTCCCTTGTTATTTTGATTGTATATCATGTACGGTCGTATTTTTACTTATTTATTGTATTATAAATTAATATAAAATTTTCTCCGTGTTCAATTTCAATTATTCTTTATTTCTCTCCCCTTCCGGGGCTGGAAAGGCGTTTTTTTTTTTCAGTCAAAACGCTCCCAAAAACCTTTACATCTTGCTTCATTTCCCCCTCCTGGTCATTGAGCGACATCACATCATATTTCCCTTCCCTTCCCCGGCACCCCTCTGGCCATCTCCTTCAGCTTCCCTTAATTCAGCACCCCTCTGACTCCCTCTTTCCTGTCGCGGCTCTTCCCTTTTTTTCCGGCTCTCTCCCTCCTCGTGTTCGACGCCTTCCTTCTTTCTTACTTTACCTTCACTCTGAAAATAAAGGTATTAATCCTACATCTTATTTCCTTCTCCTCCTCCCCTTCCTCTCCCTTAACGCTTCTCTCTCTATCTCCCTTCCTCTCTCCTTTCTATCTTACATTCCTCTTACTCTCTTTTCTTCCTATCGTCTTCTTCCTCGTCCGAATCCATTAGCAGATTCTCCTCCATCCTTTTCGCAATCTCATCCTCCGGGGTCCTCTTTTGTCTCCCGCTTTCCTCCTCTCTCCTTTCTTTTCTCCTTTCTTTCTCCTCTCTTTCTCTTACCCTCGTCTCCACCGATTTGTCCTCATCCATTTTCACCCTTAATCTGCTCCCTTCCTTTCTCCTTGCATCTAATACCTTCCACTTATCCTCCTCATTCCCCATCTTCACTATTATCGTCACCCAGTCTCCTCTCTGACCTATCACGCTTACCTCTTTCACCTCCACCTTCACTTTTAATCCTTCCGAAAACAATTCCTTCACCTTCTCCCAATTTGATTCCTCTCCCATCCATCTCTCTTTCTCGATCCTTAATTATTATCACGTTCTTCTTTCTTTTCTCGTCGTCGTTCCTTTCATACTCTTCTGCCCACCATTTCCTCTTACCAAACTTACCCTTACTCTCTTCACTGTCATCCCTCTTCCTTTTGCCCGCGCTCTGCTCCATCCTATACACCTTTCTTTTTAATCTCTCTACCTCTTCCTTCAATTCTTTTATCTCCTCATCTTTTCTTTTACTGTCCTCCTTAAACTCCTTTATCATCTCCCATACTTTCCTCCTATCTTTTCTATCGCCTCCTTTTCTATTATAATCTTCCCTCTGCACTCCATCCTTCTTTCCACCGCTTTCCTCTCTTTCTCCCTTTAGGTTATCTATAACAAGAAAGTTGAATTTACCTCATTACACTTGCTCTACCTTCCTCTCTCGCCCCCTTCACTTCGGCCTTGCCCGCCCCCTTCTTCCTTCTCCTTCCTCTCTCCTACTTACATTCGTACTATCCTCCACTTCTCTATTCTCGTTCCGCGTTCTTAATCTCTCCAGCCAATACGTACCTATACCTCATGCTTACGCACTCTAATGGCACGTGTCCTGCCTCGATCGCCACGCCGTACTCATGTCCCTCTACCGTGTCGCACCATCAATCCTCCTATCGATCCGCCTCGGATTTCCCTTCTTATCGACTCGCTAAGTTTTCTCCGCGTTATCCGTGGTCGACACCTCTTCGTCGGTACCTCGCCTCTCCACCGACTCATCCTTGTCGCCGGGCCCCTTGCTTCCTCCTGGCCCTTCGAGCCCGCTCACCCTCACGGCCGCCCCGGCGCGGCGCCGCGCACGCCCGCCAGGTAAGCAGCCTCGCCTTCTTCCCCTCTCTCTTCTCTCCCGGTCATCTTTCACCTCTTCCGCCTCTCCCTTGCTCCTTATCTACCAGCACCCGGCCTCTCCACCTCCTCTCTCCCCCCGTCACACCCGATCACATCCTCTGCCGCACCGCTCCTCCACATCACCACACCTGCTGCATGTGCATCCCCGCTTTCTCCTCCTTTCCTTTCACCTCCGTCCTCTCCCGTCCTGAACCTTGCTCCTCAAATTTTCTCCATGTTGGTACGTTTATAAATGTGGTGCTTAATCGTGTACGTATAGGAATCGAAATACAAAAGCCGCGTACCGGCGACGCCAGATAGGAAGACAGTAAGAGGATTAATAGCCAAATGGCCTGGTGGTGGTAAACTGAAATAAATATAATAACACTCGCAAGGGTGTCGTAGGTTAAATGTAATTCTACACTTGTATAAGTACTGCCGAATAATTACCGATGACAGAGAGAAAAAAGATACTCCGCGAACTCTGGATTTTGTCTCAACCCCGATAATTTAAAACGATTTCAATGTATTCCGTCTGAAACTGTGATCGGCGGCGCGAGATTCGGCTGCTTAAATTGCAAGAAATAGGGAAAAGGATACGAAATACGAGGGCGAGCCGTTAAAAGTTGAAGACGCGTTAGCGCCAAACTGTTTCGATCCTAATGGCCAAAGTTCCCCGCCGTCCCGTACCCGTTTTCGTCGTACCCCTTTATTATTTTATATTTCGCGGCGTCGCGCGCGCGCCAGTTGAAGATAACAGAAATTATATCTGCGTTTAAAAGTAGAACAACTGTTAGAGACGTCGCGAAACTTTAATACTATGGCAATGCCAGGCCGATTTCATCTTCGCGAGAATCCAGACCTCTCGCCCTCGAGTCTAATTCCCCGCGAGCCTGTGCACGTGTCTGATTTCCAACGGTGTAGACGGAGCCATGCAAACATTTAAATTCGGAGTGGGGGGATATATTGATTTAAATTCAATATAAGGTAGGGATGGAAAATATTTCTTCGGAGAATTTTAGGGAATGGAGCTAAAACGATCGACCAGAGAAGAAGCATTCGCTAAGAGTGTCGAAGTATTTTTCATTTCTATACCTCGCAGAGTTCAGTTTAGAGATAATTATCGCATGGGTATAGAAATCGTGCGCGGGGATTCACAATTATCGTATGAAAGCACGTTCTTCATCTATGTTTGAGACAATAGCCCTTATAGAAGAATATCGCGAAATATATGCCATATATATTGACATTTTTTAATCTTAAGCTTAGACAAGCTTAAAATTACACGCATACATTGCTAAGTCTATTTTAAGTTAAATAAAGAATAAAAATTATCCACGTTCAGTAGCTTCGAAAGCTTATAGTTCGAGAAAGGATCTTTCTTTTCCATTACGCGCAACATGGGAATATTCTTCCATAAAGATTTTCGTTTCACATTTAAATAAGGAATTCCCCCCTGCTCCCTCTCCTCCCGTTTCACACGCCACTCACGAACCACCCCGGAAGTATGGAGCTACGCGTGGAGATTATGGACTATGCGCGTGGGGTTGCTCTCAGACGAGCATCAACGGGAACCGGGGCGAGCAGCGCGAGTAAATACGAAAAGCCCCGTGTTATTCGCACAAAACTGGGCGAACCGGGGCGTCGTGCATTAGCGAGGCGTTTCTTCGCATGCGTCATCTGGGTACGAGGTGTACCTTGCAATTGCGGATTAGCCGGGGACCGGACATTCGCGGCCGGAACGTTTCACCATCCGTTTGGTCTCTACCTGCCATCCCACCCTGTCGCGGCCGACTTGTTACAAGCACGTACAAGCGTGTTTCCTCGAGCGTCCGGCAAACACGCACGAATGGCATCATCGCGGCGCGCGGCACGTACGTAACGCGCAATCCCGCCCGCTACACGCACGTATAACCGTATATAATATAGTGGATCCGCAGCGTCCGTAATGTAATCATGGGTGACACAATTAATCACTGGACCATCCAACCCCGCTAGGCCATTAGCGATTGCGACACACTCAGGCTCCCGTTGATAGGCGGATGCATTTCGCATACTCGCGCACATGCACCGCGCGCGTGCACGCGCGCGCGAAAGGATCGGAAAGTACGCGGGTGAAGGGGGAGGGGGAGAGTGAAGAGCAAGAGAGATCGATGCTCGTTAGGATCTTTCCCTCCTCCCCTTCCCGATTTTCCGCGTGGCTCATGCGCGTGATTAATTGGTGCCATTGTATATCGCTAGATTATTATACGGTATAGTGGTGGATCCCAACGATCCGCCGCGTCGGCGATTGATTGGTTCCGATGTCGCGAAATCTATTTCATAGATGCGTCGACTAACTACGAGTTCGATATGTACTAACGAGGCGCAACTCACCTCTCCCTCCATTCGCTTTAATTAGAAGCCACTTGTCCTCATCATTCGAGATTTACAAAGCTCACGAAGATCCGACGAATGTATCGATGTTTAAAGATACCTTACAGTGAAACACGTAGAAATATTTAGAACAATGCACATAAAATATTAATATTTGTATAACGTTTTTACGAATAAATAGTTTTTTATTTTAATATGCGCATGTGGATTCTTTTATAAAAAACAAAGACGTAAGAATAGCAAGTGTGTTTCTTATAGTTATAAGCAACTTTTATAAGATAGCTTTTGCTTATAGATATCATTAAAAAAAGAATGACTTTTTAATATATCATTACCTCAGATTTTTAATTAAGCTCGATTCACATATAAAAGTCAAACAAAATAATATATTATAGTAAGACAGATTTGTGCATTGTATACCTATTAAAATTATAGTTAAACATTGAAGAATGTTTTTTTTTGGTATTTGTGAATGAAATTTCTAGAGGCATCAAACATATTTGCCGATATAAAACACAACTTAGCAATTTCGCAATCTTTGTGACAAAATTTTCCTATCGATTTTCCATCACTCAACTCTTTCCTTTCAGTAAAATAGAAATGCATGCTACCTCGTGTTGTTACGCAATTTCAAAGCAATAAGCGTAAAGCTATTGAAGCTTGTAATGTAAGAGGTACGCATTGCTGTTAAATTGCGCTCGCAGCTAGGACTAGAGGAAAAGGATGCGTGGTTTCGAAGAACAAGTGTGACAATAGTATTGCAGAATGGAATGCCAATAAAATACCAGTAAAAGACTTATAAACGTTGATCAGAAAATAATTTCACAGTTTAAGTACTTTATGTAATATAAATTATATGTAAAAAGAATCCATTATTCGTCTACAAATATTTCAATTTATCAAAAACACATTTTTTTTCAAACTTTGGCAAATTTCGTTTTTAATTAAATACCCATCAAATTGCATTACACGCGAGTCTGATAAACGTGATATTCGAATGAATATCTCACTTTGCGTTACATTAAAAAAAAATGGTAACGCGAAACCAACAAGGGAAACATGCAATTCACGTGTGACTATAAAATAAAGTCGAATGATATACATGACCACTAATTGATGCAATTTAAAACTTTCAATTAACTCGTGCACATAAACATGATAACTTATTATTATTCACAGATCACATGCTAGTTTGCAAATTAACATGTAAAAACTGAATATAATATCTAAACCAAACTTCAAAAATATGAATTATTTTTGCTTGATAGCAAAACTATCAAGCAAAAGATCCGAGAATTCAATTTCAGGACTGAACGCCGTATATATAAAAATACTTATGTTAAGAATTTTAAATCCAAAAATTTTCCATTCCAATAAAAATATAATTTGACACGAATCCCAAGGCAACTAGGAATAAATAAATCGCAATATTGTATCGTTTTTTACAGGACAAAAATCTTCAAACAATGACAAATAATTTTAAAAACCGATCCGGTCCTTTCGAATGAAGATTAAGCAAGAGACTTACAACTCTTTTCCTTAAAAATTTCCATAAAAATATAATAAAACCAGTTTGGAAGTTTTAGCCGACCCAGGATTATAATGTAATAAAATAAACAAACAATGTCATAATTATTGTTTAATACTGATATATACTTTGAAAAAAAGTATTTTATTTTCCCACGTCGCGTTTAAAATGCGACAGTCCGAAATATAAAATATTTTACAAATATATATTACAAAAGTTTACAATGCTTGAATGGACATTTATTCTTAGTCGATTTTCAGTATCGGAAATTTGTACCTTTTATCCTCCGTGTAGCGTCGAGATGAAGAGCACCTTGTCCCGCGGGCATAGTTTATAATCGCCTTCACCCTGAAATTATATTTCTTATATCTCTGATCAATCGAGCGACGCGAAATATAATATGGCTAAAACCCTCTGTGAAATGACGCGACAAGAAATGGATAAGCTTTAAGAAAATATTTTATCTCACATATATCGATTTATGTATTCTTAAGAAATTTAAAGCCGATTTGCCCTAGTCAAAATATAATTGTATGCTATTTCTTCGTGCAATTTTTTACCATGGAATTTTAAATAGACCTGAAAAAAATAAGTAGATAGTTTTCAATATTTTATTTAATTCCCAAACTAAAACTCTGTTATATCTTTTTGGTAAAGTTTTTGAAATTATTAAGATTTCGTCACTTGCATCCCAAAAATTTAAGTTATGAAAATCTTTATAGACCTCTAGTCTTATTTTTAACTTAAATATAGTATTTATGCCTCGATATTTTTACGAAAAATCTGAGTTGATCAAAGAATCCATAGATGAAAGTTCGATGAATCTGAAATGCCCTATGCAGAGTGTTATATGATATAATATACAAACTAAAGAAGCATGTTTCTGATATAAATTGAAGTAGAAAATGTCCTATAAACATGGGTCCAATTCGAAATAGTTATCCAACTACAAGTGTTTAAAGTTTATAAATTAATAGCACATTTTTTTGGAACATGTTTTTTATTAAAAACGGAAAATAAGACAACATAAAAATTGCATAAACTGACATTCTTGACGGTATTAATACGCAGTATGAAATCATGCTCCTTTAATAAAATTTGTACAATATATCATGTACGTACTCTGTATACGTGCCCCTGCTGTCAATAATGAAGACAGACTCTGACTCTTTGTGGTGATTTCACCTTTAACTTCGCATTCGTGCCTTTCAACGTTTTCCTTTAACTATCGATAGCAAGGATATCCATTACATCGACATGCAAGAGCCGAAAAAGTTGAGCTAGACGTTCACGAGCGCGACTGTATTATGGAAAGAAAGGAACGTGGGTGGCAAAGGAAGCGGGCGAAAAGGGAAACGGACGACACGTATATGCGCCTTGAGGAGAGAAGCGAGCCTTGCGAAAAGACGCGGAAACGCAAAAGCCGAAGCCGGAGCGGAGAAGCTTCGCCAAGGAGCGGCGGTATTATCATAATAATGGCCAGAGCCATCATCTTTTCCCTCGTTCCGACGCTCCCCGGCGCTGCAGCATCTTCCCGCTCGAGCGTTACCCCGGCGAGAATCGCGTCTCTCCTCCTAATAGCCGCGGCGTGTACATTTACAAATTTAAAATGATAATTCTCTCTCCGTGGGTGTGGCAAACCGAGGTCATTTGCGCCCTTTCAGCGTCCGGAGTTCGCTCCCGGCACCCTAGCTACCGCGCAAGCGGCGACAGTGACGGCGGCGACGGTCGCCGACAGGCCGATTATGCCGTTTGTAAAAACCGGTCACGGGGTATCCCGTTTGTCAGACGCCAGAAACAGCCGTGCGTCACTGCGGGAGTTGGCGACGCGGGAAAAGAAATATCGCGCGAAGGGTATCGTCCGCCTATCTGCCGCATTTCTCCTTCTTTCTTTGAGATTAATATTTTAAACCGTCGCTCGGCAATCTTTCGGTACTCAGCGATCGAATTCTTGATTTTATTAATCCTAAAATGCGCAAACGTGGCTTTTACACGGTCTCTTTCGTGTAGAGTATTTGTATATATTATTATATTCCGTTCGAAGCTATTTGATACTTTCTCGCTAATATAGATGTAACTTTATCACAAAATATTTCATAAAGTCATATTGATGCTTATATATTATATACTAGCTGGTTACCCAGGCTTCGCCCGGGAGTCGTTTTCCTTCAAACGACTTCATTTGGAGTAGATTTTTTTCAAAACGGGACGGTGAAAAATTCCCAAAAAATTCACATAATTCTATTTTGCATTCCAGAACAACATATTAAAATTTCATGAAACTGGCTGCATTTTTTTGTAGCAATTGAACCTCCTTAAACAAACATACATACACACCAATCCACAAAAATGCTATAAATTGAAAAATATCGCTTTTTTATCGACTAAAGTTCAATTCCGTCGTATACAATTCTTTGAAATTCACTCAATTTATTTCTTAAAAAAATTGGAAAAATTTCGTAACCGATTTCCAAAAAAATCGGTAACGAAAAATTATACACTTTATGGCACTCCCCGGGAAATTCTACCCCTGTTTTATATACAATTCTTTAAAATTCGGTCAATTATTTCCCGAAAAATTGAAAAAATTTTGAATACCGGTTCCCAAAAAAATCGGTAACAAAAAACGATACAGTTTATAACACTCCCCGGGAAATTCTATACCCCTGTTTTATATACAATTCTTTAAGATTCGATCAATTATTTTCCGAAAAATTGAAAAAATTTTGAATACCGGTTCCCAAAAAGATCAGTAACGAAAAACTATACAGTTTATAACACTCCCCGGGAAATTCTACCCCTGTTTTATATACAATTCTTTAAGATTCGGTCAATTATTTCCCGAAAAATTGGAAAAATTTCGGATACCGGTTCCCAAAAAGATCGGTAACGAAAAACTATACACTCTATAGCATTCCCCTGAAAATTCTACCCCTATTTTATACACTTTTGGCAAAAATTCGGTCGAATAGTTTAAGAGTGTATAAAGAACATACATACAGACATTCTATTTTATATAGGGGAGACCGGGGCTAAACCGCCAGTTTTTTTTCGGTGCCGATTTTTAACAACAAAATAAATAATTTTAGTTAAACGTGGTATACCACTGTAAAGAGTGAACCTTTAGCTACAAAATTTATATAGGAAATTTTTATCTATGTTGCTTTGTTTAACCGGTATAGAGCAAAAACGACAACGGTGAAAAAATTGAAATCTCAAAAATGCCGGGGTTGAACCGCCACCCCCCCCCGGGGCTAATCCGCCACACTGCATTTTCAATACATATACGTACATCTAATCCTGAAAAATGATAGGATACGTTTTAATAATTGTTTTTTAAGAGAAAAATATAAAAATTTATTTAAAATTTTTATGCAAAACATTATTAAAAAATAATTGTTTTACCTATTCCATAAAACAATTTAGGCACGTAAATACAGAGGTTAACCAAATCGTAAACTCCCCAACGGCACGTCACATTGTCAACGCGGGCAACCACGGGGAATACGCGTGACGGCGTTCCGGTGCCATAGGATCAGCGCGGACCCTCGAGCAACCTAACCAAGCCGCGTTTCTCGCGGGGGAGCGATAAATAGCGACAGGGGGGTTAGAAAAGCTCGCGGTGGAGCGCGACCATTTTACCGACTCGACGGCGTCCTCGCGCCGATTCCTCGACGCGCCGACGACGACGACGACGACGGCCATGACCACCACGACGACGACGGCCACGACCACTACCACGACGACGGCCACGACCACCACCACGACAACGGCCACGACCACGACGACGACGACGACGACGACGACGACGACGACGACGACGACGACGACGACGACGACGACGACGACGACGACGACGACGACGACGACGACGACGACGACGACGACGACGACGACGACGACGACGACGACGACGACGACGACGATGACCACTACGACGACGACGACGACGACGACGACGACGATGACCACCACCGACACCACCACCACTACAACGGCGGCGACAATGACGCCGAGACGATGCGGCGAACGCTGGATGATGCGGTCGCACGCGCGACTGTCACTGACACAACGACCAACAACGACGATTTACCGCGGCCGGGAGTCGGGACGATCTACCGCGCGCGCGGCATGTCAACTCTCGCGCGGAAATCGCGGGATCTCAGAGCCGTGCCGTGCCTCGCCGTACCTCGCCGACGTGCCGTGAGCGTGAGCGATCTCGAAAACAACGGTCCGCCATCTTTTCGGTCGGCCAAAACACCGTTTTGCGACGATACGTGCGTACCATTTCCCTCCTACACAAACTGACGCACGTGCAAGGGAAGACAGAATCACGCTCGAGGGAAACCTAACCTGAAATCGCCGTGAGCTGAAGTCGTGCGCCCGGCGCGCCACAGTGACGAGACTGGCGGACCAGCCCCGGGTGCTTACTGGCGGATAAGCCCCAAACATAAGTTTCAGGTTTGATCGCTCACGAAATATTAGACATCAACGATAATGAAAAAACTACACTGGATTCGTGTTCAGCATGCATTACTCTTTATAATCACGTACCTCGAGATTTGGAGAGCAAACATTATTGCAGATATTACAATATTTCCACGCGCAGAAAATTTCACTTTCACCTTCTGAAAACACGTTTGCCCTCGTAAAAATCATAACACGGCAGGTAACCTGCCGAAACTCCGTTGGTCACATGGGTACCATAAGCAGCATTTACAATGTTAATAGCGAGTTCGCATAATATACAGGTTCCGAGATATTTGATTTGGCGGTTCAACCCCGTTGGCGGTTTAGCCCCGGTCTCCCCTATATAGATAGAAGATAATGCAGTTATCATAGCGTGAGAACAATGTTACTTAATAATAATATAGTTTTATAAATATTATACAATACATGTCATAAACAAAATTATTAATCTCGACAACGTAAAGCGTATGTAACCGATGTGGCCTGAACGGAAAAGCAATCCTTACTGAAAAACAGTTCGGTAAGAAGTGTATTAAATTAAAATCCCATTTTTACTCGTAACTTACGTTTCGTAGTTTTCAGCCTAGTCTTACGATAACTTCCGAAAATATTTGGAATTCTTTTTTTAAACAATTAAACTTTTTATTTCGTCCGGCTATAGTTGGCAAATAATCATCGTGACGATTCGACCATTGGTTTTGGTCCTTTAATCGTTAAGACGTTAATAATCTTTGATACTTATATATATAAGCATCTCATTTTTTAAATAATTTAAATTAAATTAAATTATTAAATTTATTGCGAAAAACATTACCTCAGCCCTACACGGAATGAGGGAGGTTCCAGGTTCGAACCCTGGCTAAGGTAATGTTTTTCGCAATAAATTTAATAATTTAATTTAATTTAAATTATTTTAAAAATGAGATGCTTATATATATAAGTATCAAAGATTATTAACGTCTTGACGATTAAAGGACCAAAACCAATGGTCGAATCGTCACGATGATTATTTGCCAACTATAGCCGGATGAAATAAACAGTTTAATTGTTTATTATATTGTTGGCAGTTTAAGAATGTACTTTAAATTCTTTTTTTATTCTTATAATTCTTTTCCGCAATACTTCGTTATGATGTATGTTGTATCCTACCGCGTGCCGCAAGTACGCAAAAGAAAAGTGATTGGCGTAAAAAAATTATACACAGAATAAATATTAAAATAGCTCAATTATATATAGAAAACTTGTATAAATCTTACGAAAATTTAATTAACAATCATTGGACGAAGGAAAAGTTAACTTTTATGGAATATTCATATTTAAATATATCCCTAATAAATTTTAATAATTTTAGAAAGATCTGAGAATATAAATTTCGTCTTTAAAAAATTCGTTCGCCGAACACGGTGCATTAACTTCTCATATCAGTATGACGACTTAAGAATCGCGTAGCTAAGTAATCCATTCAATCCTTTTCGAATTTAAATCCGTCTGCCATTCTCGTTGCGTATTTAAATCTATATTTAAAAGGTTTTCCTCAAGAATAAAGTTTTAATAATTCCAGTTTATTTTTAAGACGTACGCAAAATCTTTATCTCGAAAGAAAATTTAGTATAGAAAAGTAATAATCAAATATAATAATATAAATTTAATCTTACAAATGTTAAAATAGATTCAAGAAACTTTACAGTTATCACAAAAATCTAACAGATAATTTTTTATTTATTCTACACACACTCGTTTTATATTCCCAATAATATTATTTTATAATTATCCATGACTTCGCGTAAGCAACACAAAATTTGACGATTCTATATAAAAAATTCAATAACTTTTATTTTGCTCGTAGAAAATAGGATTGGTTAGAAGATCAATTAAGTAAAGTATTTTTTTAGAAATTTTTTGTAGGGATACGAAGAAAGCGAATAGGTATAACGTTAAAAACTTTGCATGTTCTTTTAGTCGTCTTATTATATAAGAATATATTTTTATTTTCTAAGTAAAAAAAAACGCTCTTCTTTTTTATGATGTTATATAGAATTTTTCATGTTGAACAGATAATAGCCATACTTCTCCTGAATAAGAAAATCTTTGGTTTTTGCGTTTTAGATACCTAGAACACCTCATATACACCATTTATATGCGTTTTTCTTTGCAATCTCCTAGTGACCAGGATATAACATAAAAAAGAAGAGCGTTACTTAGAAAATAAAAATATATTCTTTAAATAATTCGCTTTTTCCGTTTCCCTACAAAAAATTCCTGAAAAATACCTTTTTTACGACTTTTCAAATCAGAATACCCTCTTAAATAAAAAAATAATGTTCTTCGATTTTTTAACTAAAAACGATAAAACAATCATTATGTTTACTTGTTTATATTCATATAATAACGTAAGACATCGATTCCAAATTGACCGAACAACACGTATAGTTTTTGAAAATTCTTACTTCGTGAAACTTTTGTCAAAAAAATTTCACAGTCATGGAACACACGATTTTCACATTCCTTCACAAAAATTGTTCAAATATCTGTGTGATATCCAAGGAGAAGTGCGCAATGGAAACAGACGCTATGCGTAAAACTCACCAGCAATTCCCAGTCGGCGTCATTTACCAGAACCAGAATGCCCGGCCTCCTAAACAAACAAGATAAATTTCTCAAATCGAGTTGCGCGTTTCGCCGCCCTCGGGCGGCGTAGTGCGTACTGCGTGTATAAAACTTAGGGTGCAAACCCATGCAGCGGAACGGCGCGGGCGTACGCAGAAAATCGCGGAACGAGAGCCTTGACCAATCACAAGTGTTTCGTGATTTTCAGCGCCTTTCCGCGGTTTTTAGCGGATAGTTTTAATTTTCTTCGCGGAACTGCGCAATTCCATATGTGTATACACACACATCATAAAAATGATAAAATAAAAGTGATCAAACTGATCAAGAAATTGATAGGTGACTATCTTCGTGTCATAACTTCACCATACGGTAACCTAACAGTATCGGTGATATCGGTTAGGTTAGCGGTACCACATTCGCAACATCTGTTACGCGAAATCACTGGCCCTAGGTCCCCATGAGGCGGAATGAGCAAAGCGTAACGACTAGTATGTCTCAATTATTACTTTTTAACCATTCTATTGAGAAGTAATTATTATTATCATGTTCATAAATGTTGCATTTAATGAGTTCCTTGTTAGAAAAAATATTAAAATAAAGTTTGAACACATTTCAAATGGAGACTCGTGATTGGTTGCGCGCAATCCCCGCTGCTCTCGATACGCTTCATGGGTACATAGGGATCGTGAATCCGCGTAACGAAAACAGCGGAAAGTTTGTGATTGGTCAAGGCTCTCGTTCCGCGATTTTCTGCGTACGCCGTTCCGCTGCATGTGTTTGCACCCTACAGATCTCGCGTTAACGCGCTCTCCATCAATTACGAAAAGTTGGTAACAAACGTAAAACGAACGCGAGACGACAAGCGAACGAGGTCATTCATCATGCAAAACTTTCACTCGTAACGACTAAAATTTCAAAATAAACGTATCGTCAGAGTCATTCAGCCGATTAGCTGATACCATTCGAATCTATAGAAACCGGCCAATCGACACGACTGCGACTTTTGCAGCCGACTTCACTATGTTCCGTCGCATACACCGTTTAAGGGGATCCTATAGCGAAGGCCGAACTTCCTCGACGTCGGTAATGTCAACATTTCTAATCCTGTTTTCTATGTTATATATCTATATCTGTCCTTGTCTAACGAGAGGCATCTGTCCTTGTTCGATTGCTGCGCCATCTCTCGCTACACGCAATACTGCTTATCCTATCAACCTGAATGTGCTTTTGCTTAATAAAACTTTATTTTAAAATATCTTTTTTTCTAGGCGTTGAATCTTAGTTTTATTTACTCAATATTGTTCCTACATGTTGTCCCTACCTCGCCTGGGTGTCATTTTATACATATAAACTGCAGTATTTTTGTTATTGTCGTCAGATGACAGCTGTATGTGCCCAAATTAGTAAAATTTTTAATTTTTTTTCGTTCCCGATATGAAATTGTGTGTCGCGAGGTAGATTTTTGTGCGTACTTTAATTCTGTAAAAAGATTTTGCCATTCTGTAAAGCCAATTCAAAAATTACTTAAAATAAAAAAATGTCGGTAACTACTGCCACTATAGGATCCCCTTAAGGTTGATGGCAGAGAACGAAACGTAGATCGTGAATCGTGAAAAGCAATCGTGTGGATGCGTATAGTTACGTATACGGTTTTCTCTGCCTTGCTTTACGTCTACGATTACGATAGATGTAAGAACCTACGTTTCGTTCTCTGCCATCAACCTAAGCGTTTTAATCCTTAATTTCACGATTTTCTTTTCTTTTTCTTCTTACTTGTATTATTCTTAAACGTTAAATCCGTCTCACGTGCAAATTGACGTAAAGCATGTAAAGGCATCTCAACCAAATAGATAACACAAACAGCCATATTGTTTTGTGGATATTAGAATTTGTGGATATTCAAATATCGATTAAAGACGATCGATGTTTCCATCGTTAACTTATTTCATTTTGCCGGTCAAAATGTAAAAAGAAGATAAAATCGAGAGAAATGTAAAGCGCTGCGTACGTGACTATTAGTGACCATTTTAGGCCCATAAAAATAACGCTCAAAAGATGATATCTCACAAATCCGAGCACAAATCCAATCATTCCGATTTTACGCCATTGCACTAATCAGCAACAAATGGCATGCAAAACGGCCATCTTAACACGCGATATCAATCCGATAAATCATACAATTCCCGCGACGTGTTTGCGAAATTGTGTTTACGACGGATTGACGAGATTTAATCCAGTTCTTCCTCTACAATTGTTGAGGACAACTCATCAACACTAATTTAATTATCGAAATAAAATACGTTGGGTCGATAATGGGAAGGAACCGAGTTAAATGTTGTCACTGTACCTATATCGTAAGTTCTTGCCACACAATTTTCAATCGGCTACAAAAAATACAGCTATCAAAGAAATCACTCTATGCACAATTCCATATTTATATTTACGTTGGATGTGTCGCATAGAAGGCCGCGACGTGAGACGTCTAAGGCTAGTAGTATTCATACTTCGGATGTATGTATGTGTATGTGTATGTGCATGTGTATGTGTGTACATGTAGAGGTTTTTTTTTAGTAAGAAGTGTTGTCACTCTTCGCCGTATTACCTCGCGCAATCTTGATCTCATATTGACGCATTTTTTTACATCAGTTTGAGAAATTTTATTCAAAATTTGACGCAGTACCTCTTCAATTCGATGTAAAAAAATACATCAATATGAGATCAAGATTGCGCGAGACGCGTGATATGGCGAAAAAATGGCAACACTTCTTACTAAAAAAAAAAAACCGCTACATGTACACACATACACTCCATATTATACATACATACATGATATGCAAAATTTGACTGAGTAACATGCCCATGGTGCACATCAAGTTACGCAAATAGCGGTATTGTGCTGAAATCATAAAAAAACAGGGGTTACTTTAAATTGCGATATCTCGCTAAATAATCGGCGTAGGACAAAGTTTTTTTTTCATTTGAAAGGGTAAAGTCCGTACTTTGAGATGATATTAATGATTATGTTCGCCAATTTTTTTGTTAGGCGGTGAAAGACTGCAAATTTCAAGATTTGGATATCTCAAATACGTCCTTATTCAAAGCTGACCACGCCTTTAAGTATTAACCTGAGTGAAAATTGAACAAAAGCACCTTATAGTAGAGAGTTTGCCCTGTTAAGGGGTAACGCCACTTTAGAGTCCCAAAAAGCAAATTTTTGATAATTTTTTTCAAAAATACAATAATCATAAATGAAAATCGGTTTAATTCTATTTATTATCTATATATTAAAGTATAAAAAAAATTTTTTATTAATTTTTTATTGACAAAATGGCGGCGCCAGAGCCATTGATCCAAAGTGCCTTTTTGCGGAAGTCGTCCAACGGGCGGAATCGAAGCTCCTATAATTTCTGAGCTGGTACAAAAATTCAAAGATTTTTGAAAAATATATAAGATTTTCTATAGAAGTACGTATGGGAATTGCGAAATATCATTTTTTGTAAGAATGGTGCATGTTGGAAAAAAATGTTTCATTTTTCGCTAAAAAATTTCGCACAAAATTGTTTATAAAAAAAGTTTTGTTCAACTTATCGCAAAATCCATACGTATTTCTAAAGATAATGTTATTGTAAAGTTTCACTCAAAATTTCAAGTCAATCGGATAAAAGGTGTTCGAGTTCTGATTCCGCCCGATTTTAAAAAAGCGATTTCGAGAAAAACGCGTTTAAAGTTTCAGTTATAACTGAATATTATAACATTCACAGATGCATTCCGCGCCGGCAGACGGATTACGAAAAAAAGATAATAGAGATTTTTCCGAGCTTTGAAACCAAGTGTACCTTATTTCTAAGACCTTAAAGCATCGTTTAAGAAAAAAAAATCGATTTTTTGAAAATTCTAGAGTGGCGTTACCCCTTAAACCTTTTTTAAAACTTTTTTTTACGTTAATTATTCGCTGAGTAATTACAGTTTAAAAATGGGCAAAAATTTACTGACAAAAAGTGATCCCCTAATTTTTTTGAGTAGTGTATACACACGCACGCGCACACGCACGCACGCACGCACGCACGCACGCACGCACGCACGCACGCACGCACGCACGCACGCACGCACACAATAATAGTAAAATACAAATTTGTTCATAGTTAGCCTGAAACATGGACGGATCAATCAAAAATTGTCTAAACAGTGTCAAAATTTTTACTTGAGAAATTCTGGACCGAATTAGAGTAAAATGTTTGAACACTGTCGGCCATTTTTAAATTAACTATAATGCACTTTTCAAATACGTTCAAATAAGTTGATTATTTATGTAGTTTATTTATTTAAAAAATGAATTTATAAATGTATTATTGTTCATATGTAATATAAACATTATTTTTATAATAATATAAATAAATTTACAAAATAAATAATAAATTTCGCAGTGTTAACTTTTATTTTAAATTAAAACATTTGGCGGATCAGTAAAAAATTATCTAAACAGTATCCAACTCTTATTCCATGAACTCTTTTTTTACTTGTAAAAAATACAAAATACAGCCAATAGAAAGCCTATTTGGGTCAAATTTATCATAATTACATTATTACTAATGACTTGTATAACATCGGAATAGAGTTCCTATAATAATTATAGGAACTCTACATCGGAACGCACGATGCTGCCATCTATGCGTCGCGCCCGCGACCGGTGAGATCATAGGCATCGAGCTAATGGACTGCGCGATCCCTACTTTAACGGGGAGCACAGACTTTTGCATAACACATAATGCGTAAGCACAAGAAAATTGATTGGTCCATATACATATGCAAAAGGAAATAGACCAATCAATTTTCTTATGCTTATGCATTATGCGTTATGCAAAAGTCTGTGTTTCCCGCTTTACTCGTATAAAGGCCCGGGCACGCATAAAAAAACTTAAGCAGTAAGACGTAAGTAGTAAGGAAATCAACGGTACTGATTCGCTACCGCTTACGTTATGACTTAAGTTCTTGACTGTAATTGACTGATTTGCTTACTGCTAACGTCTTACTGCTTAAGTTTTTCTATGTGCCCGGGCCTTAGAGCCTCCGCACAAGACTTTCGTATGGTAACGTAGTGTAACGAAACGTGGGTCAACACACAAGAAACGTATCGATTACGGCGTTATACGTCAATATGTTTCTTGTGCGTTGATCTATGTTACGTTACACTACGCTATCATACGAGAGTTTTGTGCGGAGGCTCTTACGAAACACGTCCTAAAATATGAGTGAGATAGAGCGCGTGTGCGGCCTAGAGACCCTACAATCAAAGACCCTACAATCAGAGTCCATACGATAGCAACTTTTGATTGGTTCGCCATTTCTCTCATCAAAAGCAAGAGAAACAGAAAGAGAAAGAGATATAAGAGAGAAAAGTAAAGCGATATGAATATCCCATACAGTAGATACTGAGAACGTGCGAAGAATATCGCAGCAGTATATTGCGTATATTCTCAAAACATTCGAGATACGTACTGCGATTTACTGCGGACATACTGAGAAGATTTCTATGTCCGCCTTTTTCCAGTTCGCAGTATATACTGAGAATATTTCGCAGTAAATACCATCCAAGAACATCACAAGTACCAATATAGAACCAAGGATAGAATGCGCACGGTATATATACTTATTATGTTAGATTAATAAAATTATGTTCGTTGCCTTCTGCACTGTGCTACGTGAGATATAAGGATCACTTAAGGCGACTTAAGCTGATCCGCAGCGAACAATATCAAGGTTTAAGCATTTTGCAGCATCTCGCAGGCTCGCCTCTTATATTGAACGCATGACAATTTTTAATTACGAAAAAGTACGCCGCGTGGCGGCAGCGCGTGTTATTAGCGTGATGGTAGATTGAGTCAAATTGAATTTCCATAGGGTGAGTTATTTTAATCGACGCAGGCAAATATCTCGAAAAATATGAAAGATACCGAAAAATGTTTCAGACAAAAGTTGTATGGTTTAAAGGGTGACATGATTCCGATAAGAGTCATGTCGTAGATATCGTCGTTTTCAAGAAATTTTAAAGGCGACTAATTTCTTAAATAAAACTTGATTTTTTCTTTGAAATAAAAGTTGTAGATTCGTCCAAACGTTTCAAAACACTATAATAAAGCCCTCTTTCGTTAAGAATTTCCTGATATTTAAAATTTTGTTATAATATTTTTAATATAAAATATAAAATATTTCGTGAAGTATTCACTTTTCTATGACTTTACCTTCATACTTTTATACGTAGAATAATAAAAGAAAGCGAATAATAATATTAATTATTACATTTGCAATTTTGCAAAATTAAAGACGTCTATAAAATGCAATCAAATTTGTTTAAATATTTTTTCTGTTTTTTTTTTACAACAATCGATTCCTCTCATTATTCTACATATAAAAGTATGAAGGTAAAGTCATCGAAAAGTGAATACTTTACGAGATATTTATATTCATATTTTATATTAAAAATATTATGACAAAATTTTAAATATCTCAGGAAATTCTTAACGAGAAGAAAGAGAACTTTATTATAATGTTTTAAAAACGTCTCGACGAGATCTACCACATGACTTTATTTCAAGGAAAAAATCAAGTTCAATTTAAGAAATTAGTCGCTTTTAAAATTTCTTGAAAACGACGACGTCTACGACATGACTCATATCAGAATCATATGTCCCCCTTTAGACCATACAACTTTCGTCCAAAACATTTTTCCATATCTTTCATATTTTCCGAGATATTTGCTTGCGTCAATTAAAATGACTCCCTCTATATTCTAAGTAGTATACGAGAATTTATGAAAAATAATATACTATTGTGAGATATTACAAGTACGTCCTGAGAATTTACAAAAAATAATATACTACTGTGAGATATTACAAGTACGTCCTAAGAATTTATGAGAAATAATATACTACTAGAGATGTTATAGAAATGTTCAAAGTATATTATTATATACGGTACGTATATTTACAGTACGAGTACAGAACATTCGAATGATATCATATGCTGTATGGGATATATATATATATATATATATATATATCCTCTAATATATCGCCTTCTCCCTCTCTTCCACATCCCTCTCTCTCGCAGAATTTTGACGAAACATGTCGGAAAACTTGTTGGCCAGACTCTGATTGTAGGGTCTCTAGTGCGGCCGATCTCTGTCTCTTTTCAATCAGTATTACAGTGTTGAATAGAATGAGATAGATAATGGCCGCAATTGCCTGCTGTCCTTCTTGCACATTGAGGCTGCGGCCCACTTGACGCTACAAACGCTTCGAAGTATTCCTTGATTAGTCAATTAGTAAAATTCTTTGTTCTGATTGGTCAGTCAAACGGTTCGAACCATTTGTAGCATCAAGTGGACCGCAGTCTGAGTCCCGATCTACAATAGGTGTTTTAAGGGGATCCTATATAATAGTGGCAGTCGTTACCGACATTTAGTTAGATGCATTAAACTTTTAATTGGCTTTACGGAATTACAAAACTCTTTTACAGAATTAACGTACATACAAAAATGTAGAACGCTACGGTCGATTTTACATAAAAAACAAAAAAATAATAAAATTTTCGGCACATAGAGCTGTCACTGACGACAATATTTGCTTAATACAAAAATACCGCAGTTTATATATACAAAATTAAATACATACTACGTTTACGCGAGCGTTCTTTCTGTACAGTTTACGATAATTCCTTCGCGTAAACGGGATTTTGTAGTAACTTACGATAACTTACTCCGCGTAAACGAGTGAATTATCGTAAGTTACTACAGAAGTAACACTCGCATAAACGTAGTAACAGGCGTTCTAGGAAAAACATGTAAGAACAATATCGTGCAATTAAAACTAAGATTAAAAGCCTAGAAAAAAAGTTGCATGCTTTTAACTTTTATATGTGCAAAAGCACATGTAGGTTGATAGGATAAGCAGTATTGCGTGTAGCGAGAGACGGCGCAGCGATCGGACAAGGACAGATATCTATAGTTAGACAAGGACAGATATATAGAAAACAGGATTAGAAATGTTGACATTATCAACATCGAGAAAGTTCGGCCTTCGCTATAGGATCCCCTTAAGGATGTATTGCACCTATTTTCAAAGCGCTACCAAGTGGATAAAAATTTGTGAGAATGTTCTTTTAGTCTTCCTGATGTGCTACAAAAAAGTAGAAACGAATCCACTAAACGGTTGCTGAGATATAACGATTTTAATTTTCACTGATTTTACACGTATTCTTATGGGAAGAGACGATTTTGGCGGATAAAACAGCTAAAAAAATGTTGAAGGAGCGCTACCAATATTTTGAATTTTTTTGTACATCTAGTATACGAATAGATGAAAATATCTGCCAAGTTTCAATTGTCTTCACTACACCGTTTTAAAGAAATAAATTATAACTTGAGATAATTTTGCTGTCGGCACGAACATCTCGTGAAAGCGCGGCAACGTCGCAATCAGCTGGGCAAGCGAATCATAACCTATGGCTGTGGCTGTCGCTACACGTATAACTTTTCGTCGAGCGAGTCTTTTTTTATAAACTGCTTTTGTCACTATTTTGCCTTTCCACCGATAACTTTTCGTGTCTGACATTGTAAAAATGTAAACGAACAGACATAACCTCGCAGCTCGCATCAAGTCTCGCACTGTTTTGGTACTGTGCAAGGCTGCCAACCTACGTGAATCGAGTCATAAAGGGCCGATATCACAGTCTCCGATTAACGTGATCCTCCGATTAAACTCACTCTGCATCTCTTTCTAACTGTCCCCCTAGAAAGAGACGAAAAGACAGTTAGAAAGAGATGCAGAGTGAGTTTAATCGGAGGATCACGTTAATCGGAGACTGTGATATCGGCCCAGAGAGTCGCATAACAATGTTTATAATAAATAATATTCAAAATTATCGTTTATATGATACATATTTATCTTTTTTGACGTTATTAAAGTCACATTTGTTTATCAGCACTGCTGAATAATGTCTTTCGCTTTGAAATAATTTGACGTTATAAAGTTGAAATCAGGGCATTTTCACTGCCAAAAGTTTAGGCTCATAAATTACAAAAATTGCAAATAATACTGGAAAAAACATTTGTAAAGTAAAAAATACCTTTGTAGGAATAAAAATAAGACTCCTACTATCATTTGAGTATCTTACATCTAGATTTACTATGCGTTAAGCGTAGATATTCAAGTATTTCAAATTTCATGCACTTTTGTCTAAGATTGTACGTGTGATACATCCTTAAGGGGATCCTATAGTGGAGACCGAACTTCCTCGACGTCGGCCAATATGCCAATATTTATGACATCGACTTACGACAAGGACCCAGATAGCCAAATCTGTTCGAACAAATAATGCCAAATACTTGCTACAAATTTTGGTTTCAGAAATGGTACAAATTTGCATCAAAATTTGTTTTATCAAATGTTGTCGACAAACTGCTAGCAAATACGTATCAAAACATGCGTACACAATTGACGTCAAATTGATACCAAATATCGAGCAAAGCTTAGTAGTACCTGATAACAAATTGGCACCAAATTGCTGTTAAAGTTTGTTGACTAAACCTAACGCCAAATTGATGCCAAATATTGAGCAAATTTTGGTAACAAAACTTAAGAACAAATTGACGCCAAATACCAAGCGATGTTTAGGGCGTTTCATTCAGATGGCGCGACATGTGAGTCGCCACTTTCAACGCGCCCCCACCTCCTTCCTCGCTCTTGTTCAGTGTCATGGCCGCTCTTGCTGCGTTTCTTCGGACGAGATGAGTACGTTTTCCTTCTTTCGTAACTGATTGAGCTAAGCGGCACGTATTCTGGAGACCAACCGAGCGAGATTCGACTTCCCAAGGAGAGCTCACCGCCAAGAAAAGGAGAGCTTGAGGGAGGATTGAGGCGAGGAGTCCGGTCCAGCGAGCAGGGCCCTTCCGATATTCTCATTTGGGACGCCATATTGGAAGATCGACATTGATCGTGGTAGTACAAGGGGCTCTGCAAGGTTAATTCTCGTCTTAAGATCTGGAATTGCTCTCATTCTTGTGGCTCTGGTTTATATTCTAGCCCTAGAATTGATCTCGTAGACAAAAGCAGAGGCCCCCCTCTCTTTTCTTTTCTTTTTTTTCTTTTCTTTTCTTACTTTGATTTCAATCAGTAATCCAGACTCCTTAATTCCGCCCTGTAAGATCTGGTTAATTCTCGTCTTGAGATCTTGGAATTGCTCTCATTCTTGTGGGTCTGGTTTATATTCTAGCCCTAATGTAATTTTAATATATGCATTACAATTTTACACTGTCAAATAATAAATAATATCGTTTGATAATAATAACAACAGTATAGATAATAGTAACAATTTTATTACTTGACTTATTTCATTCTATTTTTGACAACTCGTATATACATTAATTGTGGCTAAGGTCTATACTATGTCATAGTGTAGATCTTAGCTACATTTCTGGCAAGTCAGTCCAAAGTATGCGGCTTTGTTCTCTATCCTTTTTATCTGTAGCAATTTTATTTCTTTTTATTTTTTAATTATTTTTTATGTATTATCTCTTATGTATCAGGTTTCTGAAGAAGACTAAGTATATAAAGTCGAAACGTAAAACGTTAATTGTATTTAAAATTTGTTTAATTAAACGAGATTTTGTTTTTAAATTTAAATTGATGACCTTTTTATAACTCGAGAAAATCAGCCAGCCTTCCATCCTATAAGTTTATTTTGTACTGTTAGTTTAATTAATTTAGTTATATTTTTTTCCATTAACATTCCATTTGTTATAGTAATTGTGCAGTAGAAAATCTGAAAAAATAAATGTTTTTAAAGAGTAAAGATAGTATATATTTTGAAATCTATGTATTTTATGTAAACATAACATTTAAATTTATTTGCAGTTTATTTTAGAACATGCCAAAAAACACCGTTTCATAAGCTTTCTAAGAAAGTTAAAAGGCAGAAAGTGAATGTTGAAGTTGTAGAAGAACTCAATTCAACAGATTCTTTAATTGAATTCGATCAGTCGCATATTCAGCAAGCACATGCTTCCGTTAAAAGCCAAAGTTCCGTAACACCAGATTTTCTTCATAATCAAAAAGAATCTGAACTTTCTCATTATTCTTAACTTTTTCATCATTCTGAACTTTCTCACCATTCTGAATTTTCTAATAATTCTGATCATTTTGAGTACTCTGAACACTTTGATTTCGAAAATAACGATAATTATAGAGATATATTTAACATTAACAGACACACCGGCAACAATAACGAGGCTCATTCAGATGACAACGATGATAATTCTGAAAACTGCGAGAATAGTGATGAGAATAAAAAATATTCGAAATGTTTCGTGAAAATAAGAGTTATAAAGAAGAGTTATAAGAGTATAAAGAGTTATACTCTTATAGTCTTAAAGAAGAGTTATAAGAGTATAAAGAATATGTAATATTATGTAATAAAATGTTTTATTCTACTTGCCGTTTGAATCTGATTAAGGCAAAATTGTAATATTAGTTTGAAATAGAAACAATTTAAAACAATTTAAAATACAAGGGAAATGCTTTAGTTTTATAACTATTATATTCTTGCAATATTAAAAATTTTACATTTTCTTTCTTTGATTAAAATATTTCTCAAAATAATCTTGGAACTGTTGATGAAATATCGTGTATTTTTTTATCTGTAAAAGTTTAAAGTTTTGTTTGAATAGTTTAAAAGTTTTGTTTGAACGGTTTAAAAGTTTTGTTTGAACAGTTTTTTTCTGCTGTATATTAATTTCTATTACATCAAACACTACAAAATTCACTTCGGTTGCTTGCACCTAAATGATGTATATTATTCTTTTGTTATTTCTTTCTGACAACAGTACTGCATTATTCCATCGTAATCGACGAACTATACACATTGTGAACATTTGTTTATTTCAATTTTGCATTCTTGCAAATAATAAATCGTGTTTCAAGTTTGAACTAGTTGTTTAAATATGCACGGTAGTTATTATTGTATGATTAAAGAAAGGAAAGTTAGTAGTATTAGGCTTATAAGAATATTGTTTTAGATGCATTTTCATAGAAATTATACTCGTGTTTTCAGTAAGATTCTATAAATCCTTCTTATACCGGCCAATGCATTATCTGCGCACGGAGTATGTGTTACAGGCATTATATAAGATTCTCGAGTGTTTACAAATATTGTATGTGCTGTTGACAAAGTTAAATGTTTGCATATGTCAGTAAATTCACATTGTATAACATTTACTGTAATTAATATATAATTAATTACTTTATTGCCACCGTTAGATTTTATAAATGTCTTATAATGTTTTATAAATATAAAGATTTCTTTTAACATATGTAACATATGTATAAAATAATTTATTGTAAATCAATAACAAATTATATGCTTTTTTATAATTTAATGCTTTTAATTTTTCCTAAAAAAAAAAATATTTTAGTATTTATTAATGGCTACGTAACAAGGCTTGCTGCAATTTGGCGTCAAGCTGTGTCATCAAGATTTGCTCGGTATTTGGTGTCAATTTGGCGTCAAGTTCTTTCGTCAAGGTTTGCTCGCAATTTGGCACAAATTTGCTGTCGAGCTTTTGTTGGCAAGCCTTGTTCACAATATGGCGCAAATTTGCCGTTGAACTTTTGCTGCCCTGTTTTGCTCGATATTTGGCGTCAATTTGGTGTCAAGTCATGTACACAAGCTTTGCTAGCAAAACACAAGCGTATTGCAGACACAGATCGCACCGAATTTGTCGACAAGTTTTGCGCGTATTTGGTGTCAATTTGGTTACAATTTGCTGACAAATTGTTTACTGGGGATACGACACGGTTGTGACCAGGGTCGCGTTCAGTAGAACGACTGCTGAGTTGTCATCTTACCAACACTCTACGTTGATTGGTCGATTCACTTATGACTTACGACTTACGATACAACTCATTGTAGACCGGGCTTAAATAATACATTATGCGCATCATGCACAAAACGGGACGCACTCTATGAATACCGGCTTAATACAAACTTTCGACTTGCGTCGCGCAGTTCATAGGCTGGATCTACATTCAGTCGCAGTCGTAAAGCTTTGTGTACACGATACTAGAAATCGGTCCGAGTTTCGGTTTAAGCCAATGAAACTGCTGCTTTTCTGTAAGAGCTGCAAGTTGATTGGCTTAAACCGAAACTCGGACCGATTTCTAGTATCGTGTACACAAGGCTTAAGAGTTATAAGAAATTGACCAATCACAGTTCATTATTCTTCAACCGCAAGGAGAATAATAGACTGTGATTGGTCAATTTCTTACGACTCTTATGGCTTCTGCACACAGGACGCGGAAACGCTTGCCGCGCGGCAAGAAGCGACGCGGTAGCCAATAAACTTTTGGTTCTTACGGAAAAGCAACACGTTGATTGGCTACCGCGTCGCTTCTTGCCGCGCGGCAAGCGTTTCCGCGTCCTGTGTGCAGAAGCTATTAGGGTGCGGTCACATGGACTGATATTTTCTGCGTAACGCGTATCGCGTAACCAATCAGAAGCGCGAATATGCGTAACCAAAAATGCGAAACGCTTCTAATTGGTAACGCGGTTACGCGGAAAATACATGTCATGTGACTTCAGCCTTGGCTACGTTCGGATTCCCACCCGAGTGCTAAAAATCCTATAGTATATGTCACGTGCACTATAGATTTTCAGCACCCAGGAGGGGAATCGGAACGCACCCCTTAAGGCTGATTTATAGAGGCCGTAACCGTTAATTTAAGCCGTAATCTTTAAGAAATTGACCAATCACAGTCGATTGTTCTTCTCACATTCGACTGTGATTGGTCAATTTCTTGAAGATTACGGCTTAAATCAATGGTTACGGCCTCTATAAATCAGCCTTTAGGGTGCAGTCACATGGACTGATATTTTCCGCGTAAAGCCTTGTGTACACGATACTAGAAATCGGTCCGAGTTTCGGTTTAAGCCAATCAACTTGCAGCTCTTACAGAAAAGCAGCAGTTTCATTGGCTTAAACCGAAACTCGGACCGATTTCTAGTATCGTGTACACAAGGCTTAACGCGTATCGCGTAACCAATCAGAAGCGCGAATATACGCAACCGAAAATGCGAAACGCTTCTAATTGGTTACGCGGTTAAGGCCATTGCACGTAACAAAGTTTTAGTCATAATCGTAAGGCCGTAAGAAAATAGACCAATCACAGTCGATTATTCTCCTCGCGCTTGAAGAATAATCGAGTGTGATTGGTCTATTTTCTTACGGCCTTACGATTATGACTAAAACTTTGTTACGTGTAATGGCCTTTACGCGTTACGCGGAAAATACATGCCATGTGACTTCAGCTTTACGATTGCGACTCATTAGGTGCTTTTTATTTAGCGACACAAGTCGACACAAGCGTCACTCTATCTTTTTGGTGTTCATTATGCGGGGTCTACAATGCGAGTCGCAAGTCGTGAGTCGCAAGAATTGACCAATCACAGTCGATTATTCTCCTCAAATTCGATTGTGATTGGTCCATTTCCTACGACTCACGACCCACGACTCGCATTGTAGACCCCCCTTTAGGCTGCGTTTGGATTCCCCACCCGAGTGTTTAAAATCTATAGTGCACATGACATATACTATGGCCGGTATTCATAGTCGGATCTTATATTTAAGACCGTCTTAGGCTGCGGTCCACTTGACGCTACAAATGCTTCGAAGCATTCCTCTTCTCTTTTCTTTCAATGAAGAAAGAAGGAGAAGAAAAACGCTCCAAAGAATTTGTAGCGTCAAGTGGACCGCAGTCTTAGGCTACAGTCAACGTGACGCTACAAATGCTTCGAAGCATTCCTCTTCTCTTTTCTTTCAATGAAGAAAGAAGGAGAAAAAGAACGCTCCAAAGCATTTGTAGCGTCACGTTGACCGTAGCCTTAAATACGATCTTAAGATGTTATGAACCAATCACATAGCCGTATTAGCATCTTAAGACATTACTTAAGACAGTCTTGAAATAAGATCTGATATGAATACCGGCCTATTACTACGTTTACGCGAGCGTTACTTCTGTAGTAACTTACGATAATTCACTCGTTTACGCGGAGTAAATTATCGTAAGTTACTACAAAATCCCGTTTATGCGAAGGAATTATAGTAAGTTACTACAGAAGTAACGCTCGCGTAAACGTAGTATATAGGATTTTTAGCACTCGGGTAGGAAATTCGAACGCAGCCTAGATGTTGAAAAAAGACAGAATGGGCGCGTTCAGCAGAACAAACCGCTCAGTAGCAATCGAATGTGATTGGCTCTTACTTTTAGACCCAACAAATCAACGTAGCGTGTTGATAAGACGACACTCAACAGTGTGTCTGCTGAACGCGGCCAATGACGCGTGTCGACTTGTCGCTAAATGAAAAGCAACCACTATAGGTCGATGATCATAGACATATGCCTATAGGCGCGATGCGCGGCCGCCATCTTTGTTCACGATGTCGGCCGATGCCATTCATTCACACGGGACCTGACGGGACCGTGTGTGTAAACGTGACGCGTTTACGCGCGGAGTGAACTTGTGGCCACCTGCGCGGGCTCAACTGGCACGGCGCAAACACCGTGGAGTTCTTCGACACGCGGCCGCGAAACGTCAGAGGTAGTACGCGACCCGCGTTGTCCGACAACACGCGCGCATTCCGAGTGCACGAACGTAGTTTTTTCACACTTACACCGTGTCGCCCTGCATAAAGAGTTCCGGCCGCTCCGTCAAGAGGTTATCCCGCAGCCAGCCCAGCAGCCGCTTCAGCGTCCCTGCGGAATTAATCACTGGTTACATTAGCGAAGGGAGAAAACGAGCACTGATACGCAAAGGGGCTCGCGACGTGACGTTGCTTACATTCCTCGCCAGGTAAGTCCACTTCGTACCGCTTCCTACCGTCGAACAGCAGTTCCGCCCCACCCCTGCGAACATTCGATCAAATGCGTGATTGTTAATCCCGCGCGACGATAATCGTCGCGGTCGCGTATCGGAATTCCAATCTTCTTGACCTTACCCGAATTCGACGGTGAGAGGGAGTCCAATCGCTGTCATCATGCGTCGAAATCGAGATTTGAAGTACGCCTCTCTCTTTCTCTCTCGTTCGCTCGCTCGCTTTAATGAGGTTAGAATCGGATTTCCGCGGGCGCGTTTGCACGGTGCCTTCACGAGTCGTTTGGCGATGATCGGCGTGGAGTGCCGGGTACGTTAACGCGCGGAAAAAAAGAGGAAAGGGAGAATTGCTACGAATTTCCGGATTTCGTACGCACCAAGGGCCGAAATCGATTGGCGTGATAAAACGAATTGGCAAGAGCTCTCTCGTGCGTCTGCAGTTGTGCACGTATGTATGTACGTATGTGCAACTTACATGCATGCGATTCTCTACCGCGCATGCGCGCGAGTGGCGTTAACCTCGGCACTTACCGCGGTGCGTTTGTACATACGCGGTGCGAAAAGTAGGTACTTCTCCATTGCACATCTAAAGCCGGTTATCGCTTAAGTGACCCTCGAATCTCGGACAGGCAAATCGAACCCTCGATTATCAACCTGGCGGACGCGTGAAGGTTCAAGCGAGGCTCGCGGGTGAAACTGGACAGGTCCGCTCGGCTCTCGCCATCAGCCCATCACGTATGTACGGTCCTGCGACATGCGGGTCATTAATCTTGCGAGAATAATGGCTCGGTGTTGAAAGAAAGAGAACACATCTAACGGCTGATTGTCCGTTCCGCTAGCCGTCCACGTTGCTAAACGAGAACGCGGATCATTCGCGACATGTCGCGTCGCGAACAACGCGACGCGACAACGTACGTCGAAAGCGCGGCCCGTAATGGCGGCTGATTAAAAAGTGTTTTCTGTCGCGCGTCGCGTAACTCACCGGGCCAGCAAGCGCTTGGAAGTCGGAGATAAGTCTGGAACGTTGTCGTCCCGACGCCTCCGATCGTCGGGTAATCAACAGCGATACGTTACCAATCGATAATAATCCGTGGTTCCATCTCGCCCACAGCTTCCCACGATGTCGGAGAACAGCGAGCACTCGCCCGACGACACCGAGACGGAGACAAAGGCGATGGAACCTAACGACTCATCCAAGAGCGAAGTAAAATTAATGATGAATCAGACGGACGCGGCTCTGCTCGAGGACGAGGAAATGCCGACGTACATCAGCGTGTCCAGTACCACAAGACCGGATGATTCGGATGTTGTTAACGCGAAACAGCCAGAGAATGAGTCCTCGCGAGAGGTGGACAGGGACCGCAGCCCGAGCCCATATCCCAGCGACGATCAAGGAGCGAGTAGCGTGTATGTTTTGTCATCCGGAGAAGAAACCGATCATCCTTATAACGACGAGGATGACGAAGAAGAGTATGGAGATAGCGACGGTAAGTTGGTAAAAGAATGTACAAATAATAAAGAAATTGGATTGGCTTGGTTTATCTCAAGTAGACAGACGATGTCTTTGCACTTAGTATTGATATATAATTGTATATTTTTTTTCGTATGTATCTTTAGAATCATTATATTGTTATAGAAATGGAAAATTTGGAACTTGACAATGAATTTGATTCGGAGCGTCCAAGAGACATGAAGCATTTGATGGATGACGAGGATGATGATGACGAAGACGACGAAGATGAGGAAGATGATGAAGACAGTCCTAGACAAATGCATAATGATGATGACGGTATCGATGATAATTATGAGGCTATTACGATGGATTATTACGATGGAAGATCTGATGATTTTATCTTAAATAAGAGATTGAAAAATCGTTACAAGGAAAAGAGTCTTTCTCTTCAAGATTTGAATACGTACGAGAATAATATAAATACTGAATATTTTAAGAGAAGACACTCGCAAGCTTTAAAGCCAAATTATCTAAACATTCCAGAACAAGCTATTGTATATTCTATGATCCAGAAAAAGCAACCAATGCCAGGAAAATATCATTATGTACAAAGCAAAGTTAAACGTTATATCAAAGATATAAAGGAACAAAATAGGCGTTCTATGGAAAAACATGTAAAACAGCATCAGGAAGATGCGATTTACAGTATAAGTAACGATCATAAAAATGATGATACAGAAAAGACGAAGCCTACAGCGACCAACAAGACGATAAAAGATTATGCCGAAAGGACGATAAAAGAGTTGGAAATCGCAGAAATATGCGACAGTAACATGGATAAAGTGGCCTACAATGCTACTACTTCGCCACAAATGATATTAAATGGACAAGATAATCAAAATTGTTTGGAATCAATACATGAAGAATCCGTACAAAATGAAGTCCAAATAAGTATACCATTTGAGTCGACACAGAATGAAAGAGATCTTGCAAACACCGATAATAAGATACAAAAACAAAATGGAACAATCGAAGTTAAACAACTCAAGTTTAATTACCCTGACAGAGAAATTTCACATTTCGGGGATGCTATACAACCACCTCTTATCCAAAATGGTCATCAAGAAGTACCAACAGTACTTTACAATTTGCGTACCTTAAGTTATGAGGAGTATATGCATGGCACTTCTGATTCTAGTCAAAAAACTGATCTAAATAGAAATGCACATGTTATTGAACAAGAATCTGTTCAACCTGAAACATATAATTCAGATCTAATGGATATATCCACAGATAATGAAGATGCTTGTCCTTTAAGAATTGAGGATATAAAAAGCATTAAGACGATGTCAGATGAAGTGAAAAATAATAATGAACAAATAACTTTTGAAAAAACAAATGAATTTAATAAGGCTGCTTTGGACACTTCAGAAGTTACCGCATTACAAAAGAAATTAACACAGAAAACTGTAAAATACAACGGTTTGCTTGATACATATCAAAAACAGCTTATGGAAAATATAAAAATGAAACAGGAATTAGATGAATTGAGAAAAACCTTAGCAAAATATGAGAAAGAAAACAAACCGGAACAGAAGGTTGCATCGGTTCAGACAGACGTTATTATCGATTCTATATCTAATCAACATCAAGATCAAATGGAACCTACACAGGTCAAGCAATCTAACAATAAAGTATCAGGTAGTAGTGTCGCTTCAACGCTGAGTTCTATAGATCAGTGGAGTTCCAGTGCTGGTAATTTATCAATATCCATGAAACCACCGGAAGTAACAAAAACATTACATTCTGACGATAGTATGATACTGATTGATGGTACACCACGGAAAACAACACACTCACTATCACGCGCATTTATTACTTCATCCCGAATCTTGCAAACTCTTTCAAGTATTACACAGGGGAAAACAAATCCAGAAAGTCCATTGACACAAAATTCAAAGAAAAGATTAAACGAAAGTGTAACAATGGATCTGCAAAGTGACGATAATAGCTATCAATGTCAACCTTCTAGCTCCAAGAAAAGAAAGATTACGGACCACCTTGGGCCACCTAATTTTCTACAATCCTTTAAAACTTCTCAAACTGCTGCGGAATCACATCCAAAGTTAAATGAGATACCTAATGCAGAATCCCAGTTTAAAAATGTATGTGATTCGATAAATAAAAATGTAGATTTGCAAGCAAATTCATCTCATGCTAATACAAGTCAATTAGGAGCTACTACATCTACAATGGAAAGCAAGACGGATACCATTGATGATCCAGACGATAATGTAAAATGTTTTGTATATCGTGAAGATGAAAACAGTAAAGATCGTAGTTTTTTAATTCTAGCACAGGAGCCTGAAAAGGACAAGACTATTAATGAAAAAGGACGTATTCGAGAATGTGGTCCATACTTACTTGGTAATGTAGAAGTAAGAATGTCTGAAATAAACGGAACAATCAACATTTGGGGTAAAGAGGTAAGTGATTTTATAAGTTCTAGCTTAAAAAAATATATTTCAAGATTATCATAATCAAACTAAAATGTATTTTTCAGATCAGTCAAGAATCCACTGCTGAGACTGAAAATGAGGCAGAAACATCTACTAAAATAAAAGATAAAAATTATCACTGCTGGCAAAAAACACCGCATACCAGATTCAATGGCAGTAATTTAGTATGTTCAACAAGTAAAAAATCAAAAAGTCCGCCTAAATTTGAACTGTCTTCGGCTGCATCCAATTTTTCATGTCATTCACCTTCGTTTAACATAGCAAGAGCATCTTGTTCTACAGATAAAGCACATGCGGATAAACTATATAGTCCAAGTGCGTGTATTTCCTCTTGCGAAGACTGTGATCTCTCAAAACATCGTAAAGAATGGTTAAGATACAAACGAACACATCCTCAAGAAAAATTACATTCCTGCTGCATTCACAATACTGATATGTCAGAGCAGAAGTGCAATTGTTCCTTGCACAAGGAAAGGCAAAAATTCGAAGATAATTTTAATTGTAGCAAAGAAAAATTAAGTACATCCCAGGAACATCGACGAAGTTTTTCAAAAAATTTAGAGCCTAACAAGCATTTATATGAAAATATCGCTTCAGAAAACAACGAGCACAACTGTAGAAATTGCACGGCATGTCATCATTCACTGCATAATTCAGATAATTGTCAAGAAAGTCATAAATGTTGTAACACGTTGAAAGAAACTTGTGAGCCATTAATAATGAATACAGATCGAGAATATAATGAATCATGTAATCACTCGTCTCCAAATGTTCTACATGAAGAAGAGCCATTAATAACGCTAAAACAAGGTGAAACACCAGAGGTGAGTTTACAAATAATTCTATGAATATTCCAAAATTTGTATGATCATAATTTTGACTATGAGTATAACTATTTCTTTTTCAGACGAGACGACGAAGATTAACTGGGAGAAGGGTACGAGGAATTTTAATGGATCTTATACGAGGGTGTGGAGATTGCTATAATCCTAATGTATCCAGTAATAGCAAAAGCTGTATGCATAAGAAGGAATCTTATTTAAGGAGTTGTTCTCCACAAATCAAAATTTCGCCGTGCGCATCTCCAGAACCATCATGTTCTAATTCAGGACAACCTGCTGGAAGGTGTGCTTTCAAATATTTCGTAAAAATTTTTTAATACGTGGTCCAGAATTGTGATGGCATATAAATGTAACATTTTTATTTGTGAAATTTACAATCTTTTGTTAGTAAAAATGGAAATATCAGATTTTAATAAGAATAAATATCTACTTTTTAAATATTTGACTTAATATCAAGATTGTTTTACTTGTTCACAGATGCTGCCATGTTTACGCACAGCGAATTGAATCTCAACTGGAAGAATTTCGAACGGAGATGGAAAGGATGCGATCGCGTTCAGATGCTATTCTTAATATGCTCAATATGCTTCATTCAGTGGAAACAGACTAAAGGAATCCATTTTAATATTAATTATTTCTTTTTCATATGTACATATATCATATTTTTGTTTTAGTTTCTTTCCTAACCACTATGCCTCGTCCTACTTCATTGCTTATAAAAGAAGTATAGTCGATTTGTTAAATAAAATATATATAATAATATGAGAAAGATATGTTTATACATCCAATATATGCATAGCTACGGTGATACATGTCACTTTTTTGTTAAAGTTTCTAATAAGATAGCGCTGTGTATCTACATTCATAATATATTTTCCATGTGAAGAAATTAGTCTGTGTGAAATAAGTATACGATAAGTATTACAGTTAAGTTATGTGTTAAAAATAATGAAACAAGTAATCGCCATACAGTAAATATACTTGACTCTTGAGTTTGTCTTTTATATTTCAGATATGTCGTTTATAGTTTACATACTTATAAAAAAGATGACAGTATAACAGTTATTTATCAATTAACTTTGTCAATTGTATCAAAATGTTATTGTTTAAAGTATATAAATGCATAACAAGGCTTGTGTGCGTCGTCGAGTAGCATATTTTAATTTTGCTATGTTGAACAAAAATATATAGCATTATTATGGAAAAATTATGTGCACACATTTAATAGTTGCAATCGCAGGAATCATCTACCGGCAAAGCACTTGTCGGTGTTTCTCCTTGGCCGAGAAAGATATTACTGTAAGAAGTCTTGAGGTAGTTCACGTGACCTTGTAACGATTTTATACGGCCTTGCGCGTGTTTGAATGCCTCGTTCAAGTTAGTTATTTGACTCTGCATTTTTTGCCTGATCTGCATACGTTAACGAGAAATGTGTCGTAAATACACTCCTATGTCCATTAACATTTCCACGTAGTATCTACAATTGTTACCTCGTCCCTATCCCGTTGCGCGGCACGTGCTGTTGCTCTACACTGAGCCAATTGCCTCTCCATTTCGGCGATCTGGCCTTGCATCGATCTTCGCATGGTTTCGCATCGCTCCTTTGTTCTCGCCACTTGTCGAGCGGAATCCTCCCTTACCTTAAACAGAAAGAGACTTCAGTATTCCCGAATAATCTTATTTATCTCCAAGTCTACACGTACCTGTTCTAACATCGATGACAACTGTGTGTTCTCGTGCATTTTCTCGTCAATGCGCTTTTGCATCTGCGCCTCGTGTTCCTCAAATCGTGCCAATGTATTTTTCATTCTTTCGTTTTCGTTTCGCAACTCGCTGCACTTTCTTTCTATCTCTTCGGATTTGCCGGATCCGAATCCCCTTTCATCCTATATAAGCGATTGAGATTATTTTTAATAAAAATAAAATTTTTATGAAGTTATAGTTATGAAATAACGACAAATTACAAGCTAAATAATCGCAACCTGAAGTGTCTGATGCTCGTTGCGCAATACGTCCAATTGATTTTGCAAGGTTTGAATCTTATCTTTGCACCCTAGTAATTCCCGCGACAGATCGTCGCAACTACGTTCGGCGACCAAGCGCATCTTTTGCGCGTCCTGCATCTTCATTTGCATCTGTTTCAAGATATCGGGCAACGGTGCAAGTTCGGCTAATTTTTCTTGAAATTGATTCTGCATTGAATTGCATTAACATATAAATTGAGAATATAGCTTTACAAAATTTACATAATTTGAATAACAAATCGCATTAGAACTAGTATTTCATATACTTTAACACGTCCGATTTCCAAAGTAACATTCTCATTCATTCGCGCATTGTCCATTTCCATAAGATCTAATTGTCTGCGCTGTTCTTCAACTTGTTGCTGGGCCTAAGATCACATTAATTTTGTCTTTATAATTTAATCATTTATGCTTAAGAATAAATGTCGAATATAATTTATTTAAAAAATCGTAACGATGACACCAACTTGCAAATATTTATTGCGATAATCCTCCAATTGAGCAGCTTGATCTTGAATCAAAGAACGAAGCTCCTCTAATTCATCTTGCGCTTCTCGAAAGCGTTGCTTTGCCACCATCAGAGCCTGTTCCTGCTCGATGAGATGTTCCTTATGACCTGTCTCAAAATTAATGCATTTTGTTACGTACATTAAATTGGAGATTTATGCACCATTTTTCTATAGTGAAATGAATTACCCTCGAATTTTCCCTTTTCCGCTTCTAGAAACTTTAGTCGCTCTTGAACATCTATCAGCTTTATCTCCATTTGTTCCTTCTCTTCCTTTGCATCGCGCGTATCTTGCTTGAGCTTCTCCGCTTCTGTTCTCATACACGATACCTCGCACAACTTGCTTTTATAATCATCCTGAAGTCGAGCGTATTGTTCGCGAAGATCGCGCAATTGCTGAGCGCAAGTACTGGTTCCCTTCGGTCATAAATTACGTTATTGCGATTATCCAAAACGTGCAAAATAAATTCTCTTATAGTCTTACCATGGCTGCGTTTGTGCAAGAACCAGTGCACATCGGAGGCACAGCTTGCGTAGTTATCTGTATTCGATATAAAAAATATATTACTCTTTGTTTGCTGCTGTCTATTAATTTTGTAAAAAAAAACGAACAAAATATTACGACTTAATTGTGAAAAACACATCAATTGTAAAAATATATTAAATTAAAAAGAGGTACGTATGTACAAACTCGTATTATTTGAAAAGTGAGTATTGCTTGAAAAATTTGGATAAAATACATGCAATGTACTACTATATAAAAAAAAATATATATATATATATGTATATAATATAGTATAGATACAAGCTGTATAGATACTTGAGCGAGAGGCATCGCAGACACAGCAGGTACTTTTGACGAAATAGACGGAAGTCCTAGAGTGGGTGTTACGCATGTCGAAGTCGGAGGTGGGCAACAAGCGCACGGTGCGCAAGGTCCTGTACATTTGAGCAATTTACGTTGCTGTTCCAGTTGTTGTCGCTCCCGTTGTACGTTTGCTAATTCCATCTGCATGTTACGTACCTCAGTTTCCATACTGCCCAATTGTTGTTCCTGAAGTTGTAAAATAAACTCTAGATTGCATTCTATAGATTTAATCAATCGGTTTTTAACTAATTTTTGTACAGAACATTAGAAATAGATTTTATTATTTTGCTACCTCATATAATTAATATACGGACAATACTAGATAAAGAATTGATTAGTTTTGAAATAGAAAATATGTATAAAATTAAAATATAAGAATTATTATCTCTTAATTCTCACTGTGTCATAATTTATCAGACACTATATAGTCATATGCATGCTATAAATTCTGTTTCTAAGAAAAATGGATTTATTTAATAACTAAAATAAAAAGCATCGTACAATGTATACTCGATAAAATAGGTATATATATTTTGTGCTGCTTTTTATATTTTAGTTATGAAATAAATCCACTTTTCTTAGGAACATAATTTATGGCACAATGTATGTATATTTAAGAAAATATAAAAATTACTTCTTCAAAAAAGGTTTTTTAATTATTTTTTTACAATGTTCTTGACTTTTATTACATATGGAAAGGATTACACTCATTTCCAACAGTTCTTAAAACTTACTAATTGTTTAGTGCTAGTGCCATAGGTCGCAAGTTTATCTCCCAATTCTGCGGGACATGTTCCTCGAGGAAGCAATGGCTTGACAACGGTTGGACCTCGGGAACACATCTCCACGTTTTGTAAATTGTTGCTATCTGTGGGATAACGCTCCTCGATTGGCGATCCACCTCCTGTAAGTCTCGGTGAATCTGCGAGATTAAACATTCTTTCTTTACTAGTAAAATTCATCACATTCACAAGCCTTTTTTGACAAATAATATGCAGAACATCTTGTTTCTTAACGGCTCAACTAGATATTATGATTAATACTAGTTATTCTTACTGCATGCGGTTTCTGTAGTTGGCGACAAGGTGTCATTGAACGATGATCGAAAACAGCATTTGCATCGGTAGTAAACGTCGTCCCGGAGTTGCGCGTTAGCTTGTGGACGCGAGGATAATACCGGCGACGTTGATGGAGGAGACGGAGTAACACCTGGACAGGTGTAACAGCAAGTAGGTCTAATCACTAGCTGATTCAAAGCGGCCAATTGGCGACTCAACTCCATATTTTCTTTGACAATTATACGCATTTCTGCCTGCAGGCCGCATACCTTCCTCTGTAAACTCTCGAGAGCTGTATCTTTTTCTAATAAGGCTTCTTCTAACTTGTACCTGTTTGCAGGACAATACAGCTTTCCATACACTCTTGAGCTTTCGCTTTATTTTAATATTAGAAGTACTTTATTTTAATTTTTCGCTATATAAAATCAGAACGTATAATTGAAATGGGATAAAAAGATGGGAAAAAATGGGATCATTTTAAGCTCAAGATGTTATAAAACTTTCAAAAATGAAATGACCATCAACGTGCACATTTAATTCATTGTTATGAGATCGATATACCGTAAAACCGGGTTACGTATAAGTGACATATAATTGACATGCTATAATGCTGAAAACATCGTGAAATCGTCACCGAGGGAACCGTACAATCAAGCATTTTATTCGATCTTCTATTATTTATTATGCAAATAAAATAACCCAGATAGCAAAGCGTGTCTGAGCAAAATCGCGCAAACCTGTGATTGCTTATGATGCTGCCAATTTGCCATACATTTGCTTCAATTGATTTCGAGTAATTTAATATTTGAAGCAACACGCAGGAAACATTAGATATATGTATTGCCAGCAATTTGTCGGCAAGAGAGCAGCATCAAATTTACTTCGCGTTGCTGACAATATGACAGCATTGTGTGATCCTACTGAATTATTACAGCAACATGACAGCAACAGCTCGAATTTTGAATCAGACGATTTTAGACCGCAGCATAAGTTGCCAACAAGTTGCTGGCAAGTTGCTATATAAAATTGTTATATCGTGAAGGCATCAACTTGCCGACAAATGCGGACTCAGTTGCCACAATTCTGATAGCAACACACACATATGTTATCGGCAATAGGCCAGCAACAATGCAGACACGTTGCTATCTGGGAACTATCGAGTATTAAATTTCTTTTCATACTGAGTGTTCTGAAAAAGTCGACCAACACAATTGTTTTTATTTTACCCAAAACTATAATAACTATTTAAATTTCAGTTAAAAAAAATTAAATTTTGTTTATTTTCAAAATATACAGATATCTGAAACAAATCTAAATTTAAATTTCACGTTTTGTGCTATTTTCAAATACTCACCTATATACCTCAAAATATAATCAGATATAAGATATTTTTTGTAAATTTTATATATATATAGAAATTTTATTATCAGATAAAATATGATCCGTTTGCTTTATATATTATATTTGTTTAAAATTTACATATTATAAAAAGGTAAACATACTTTCCACCTTCCAGTTGCGCATTTTCTTTAACCAATTTTTCCTGCATCGTTAACGACTCTGTTAGTTTACCAGTTAACTTTTCAAAACACTTTTCTCTTTCTTTCCGTTCGGTGTCCGCTACCACGAGTTTTGGAAGCACGTCCGTGTAACCGCAAACAATTATTCTCGGAAGCCTAGTAAGAATATGCGATCGAGATTAGCTAGCAACAAATTGTTGTATATAACTATATATACATATAGTTATAAGAATAAAATGTAACTTACTTATCTTCGGGATATTGTATTTGCGGTATCTCGAAGTGATCTTCTTCTAGAATCTTTTTGAATGGTTCTTCGTCTCTTTTTTTAATCTCAATTTCTTCTATTTCACCGAGCCGTTCTACTTCTTCTCGCGCCTACAATATATTTATCGCGTTATATTTTTAACAATTACTGCTATTGCTTATTTCATTTATTTCATTTTATTGGCACGCATTATTGCAGAATTTCATGTCAAGTATATCGCGGAGATATGATCACGTGTAAAATAATTTAGGCAGACTAAATACATCTTTTAAATCTTTTCATAATACTTTTTGAAATTTTTGCGTCAACTGCTCCAGTTCAGCTACTTTTGACGTGAGAACGTCTTGTTTCTCTTGAATCATTAGCGTATCTTCTTCTGTTAACTCAGGTTTCTGCAAATTAAGGAAAACGATATATAAATTATCATAATTATCTCATTAACAACGTCGTACCAAATAACAATGAAACGTTACCTCCGATAATTCGGAAACTTCACGTTTTAATTGTTGGATTTCATCTGTTAGCAGAATGCATCTCTCATTCATTACTTTTAATTCTATGATTATGTCATCGGTTAAAATCGGTGAACTGATTATCGGTTGTACAAATTCCTTAGATTTTATCACTTCATCTGCAATTTTAAAATATAATATTAGAGTAAGAGAGAGAAGAGAGAGAGAGAGAGAGAGAGAGAGAGAGAGAGAGAGAGAGAGAGAGAGAGAGAGAGAGAGAGAGAGAGAGAGAGAGAGAGAGAGAGAGAGAGAGAGAGAGAGAGAGAGAGAGAGAGAGAGAGAGAGAGAGAGAGAGAGAGAGAGAGAGAGAGAGAGAAATGGTTACGATTAGATGTTATAAATTTATATTTTAAGTAATTGAAATATACCTTCCACATCATCAAGTGGGATAGGAGAGGGTGAAAGTTTTTCTGGTAAATCATTTCCATCTTTAACTTTTTCTTTTATTTCCTCTTCATTTTTATCATTGCTTTTGTTTTTGTCATCAATGTCTCCTTCAACTTTGTCTTCATTATCAGTTTTATTTCCTTTAACTTTGTCTTTGTTATCAGCTTTATCTCCTTCAACTTTGTCATCTTTGTCATCAGTTTTATTTCCTTCAACTTTGTCTTTGTCATCAGCTTTATTTCCTTCAACTTTGTCTTCGTCATCAGTTTTATTTCCTTCAACTGTGTCTTTGTCATCAGTCTTATTTCCTTCAACTTTGTCTTTATTAGCTTTATCTTCTACAGTTTCATTTTTATCTTTATTCTTATCTTCACGCTCATCTTTATTCTTTTTTTCGGTTTTCATTTGATCTTCTCTAAGATCTTCTATCGTTGCAGCAGATCCCTCGTCTACAATAACATCTTCAACTGGTTTCTTTTCTTCTTTTTCTTCTTCTCGTATTTCGCTATTTGAGATTTTGTTTTCGGCCATATTTCTACATACATATATTTTATTATTTTGTAATGTTAATAGATACAAATATATTATAAAAACAAAAAAATTATTACCCTGAGCGGTTTTGTTGATTGTGAATTAAATCGTTTAGTTGAAATTCCACCGATTTCGACACTTCCAACGGAAATTTTTTTTCTTTGTTTGTCTTTATCTGATTTTTTGCATTTTGTTTAACTTTGACTCCGTCATGTTTTTCGTACTGAAAGAAGTATTAATTTTATTATCATATTATGAAATATACAAATTATCTCAGCCTTATTTTTATTTTTTAACAATGTATACTTTGAATAATGCAAAATTAATTCTTGTAAAGTACAAAGACAAGTAATCAATTAAATAATTGGAGAATGGACGTAAATAGAATACTACGATACAATAGCGTAATTACCACCTTGAAAACAAACTGCTTGAGGTTTGTTGTCCGTGGCAAAAAAGATTGCAGAAACAGTGTTTCTACATGAGGTTCTGATTTTGTGGCATTAGATATTTTGACTGACTTTTGTTTGTAACAATGGAATGCTAAAGGAAATACATCATGCAAATTCAATGGTTTCTTCAAGTCGAAGAGAGATTCCAGCGAAGCAAACGCGTCTTTCTTTAAGCATGATATATTATCATAATATCCATCATTTTGCTGAAGCTTAGAATAGCTTTGTTTGAAGCTTTGTCCCTTCGAATCATGAGAACTCTTTGCTCTGGTCGGCAAACGTTCGTGCGTATGAGAATATTTTTGTGGAGAAGAATAGTTTTTTGCACGTGGTCGTCGTTTCTGCACAATAGGAGCAACTTTTGTACATAAACATTTTTTTGAAAATTTAGTTTTATAATATTTAAATCTTTTATGTCAATGTAAAATATTTTATTAAGATTATGTAAAATAAAATATCTTAATAAAAGCGATATCTGATATAATTATTATAAGCATTACACATATTTATGATATTGTAATATTATAACAAAATATTTATTTTAATATCATTATTTAATATTTCGCAAATTTTTGCTCTTTAAATAGGATAGCTAAAATTTTAAACGTATCCAAAAACATATCAAAATGAGGTTGAATGTAATGATAATAAGATGTCACACTGGTCACACATATGGTTTTTAAAGATTAATCACGAAACATACACGGTATACGCGCTTTGGTAATTATGAAGGAGAGGGGATTTCTTACCGATTTGGCTGAAATTTCACAATTTTGTGTATTTTGGTGCGTAAAACATAAATCTGTAAGTTAAAACTATCGCTCTCAATTAGGAAAAAAGTTTTACGCACCAAAATACACAAAACTGTGAAGCTTCAGCCAAATCGATGAGGAAGCCCCTCTCCTTCATAATTACCCTCGCTTTATATAAAGAAAAGAATATTTTATTTAGAAATATTAATTTTACCTTCATATTTTTACCTTCGAATCACAGGACCGATTTTGGTTGATCTAGCAAGATATAATAATGATGTATGTGCAGCACAATTGTAACCTGCAATTTCTCCGTTATTTCCTGTGACAAAACTACTTATATCGTCAAATTGTGAGTGGTAATTTGAATGGAGAAATATTTTTGTGTGACTAATCGGAAAGATTGTATATATAAAATATGACACATATAATATACATATGAAAAGAAATTAAATATTTCATATAATGTCACTGTCGAATATTTTGCTTACTTCAAAATATTTCGCAGTTCTTTTTACCGAATACGCAATACGTGTGTCAATTATTTTTATTTTATATGTTCTAACGTATATGTATCTCTCACCTCTTTTCCTTTTTCTGTTTGTTTCGATGCTTGAATATCAATAATCTGCAAGATCCGTTATATCTATAATAAAAAAATATCCGTACACATAAAGCAATATAGATATCCACCAGTACATCGAGAAGAAATCAATAGATAGGTTTATGAATGATTAGAAAACGATATTATCCAACCATCAAAACCACTGACTCACTTATTTAAAAAATGTACAAGTACAATATAAATTTGCACATTGCTTCCTCATAGTTTTTAAGTGTGCAAGTAGAAACTTGCACATTGGTTCTTAATATAGTTTTTAAGTGTGCAAGTAGAAACTTGAACATTGCTTTCTTATAGTTTTTAAGTGTGCAAATTATAAATTTGAACATTATTTCCTCACAATTTTTAAGTGTGCAAATTATAAATTTGCACGTTGCTTAAGCAACATTTTATTTCGCTCATAAAGCTTCTTCTTTTGAAGAAGCCTGTTTTTTTATGCATAATTATTAGTAGATATTTATTAATTTGGCTTCCTCATAGAGGAAGCTTTATGAGCGAAATAAAATGTTGCTTAAGCAACGTGCAAATTTATAATTTGCACACTTAAAAATTGTGAGGAAATAATGTTCAAATTTATAATTTGCACACTTAAAAACTATGAGGAAGCAATGTGCAAGTTTCTACTTGCACACTTTTTTAGATTTTATCATCGACTAGATTTTGAGAATATTTATGTTCAAGATCTTTTAATGTCTCAAAAGTTTTATCGCGAAAAATTCTATAAATATAAATATGTATAGATAAACATAATAATTGTAATTTGTAGATGTAATGTATAAAAATCCATTCTTAGCCAATAACTTTTTATTAATAACGCCTTTTTATTGAAGAAACATTTTTTTAAAAACCCTTTGAAGAATTTTACGGGCATAATTACGTATTAGTTCAACGTCCATGTTTTGTGGATATGTTGGAGTATTACTTATAGCGGTTGCATCATCAAAACAATGGCCGCTCTTAGGCGTCTCTCCGTGTCGTCTTACATTTGACTTTAGATAAGCGCGCCACGAAGAAAGAATACCTTTTCAACTCATTGTCGGCGAATATTTACGGTCATAACGTCATGATGAATCTTAGGTGCATGGTGAATAAATCTTGGTTATTAAAAATACATATATAGTTTGTAGTATTCTTTTTATTTTTTTTATAAATATAAAATAAATTAAATAAAAATTAAAAGAACATTACAAAATATAATATTTCCTCAATGATTAATATTTAATTATTATTATGCAAATTTAAATGTTATTATTGTTCGAGAATGCAATAACTTTAAAAATAACACTCATCACAGACGGCGCGACATTTTTATCAATTCCTTTCTCTATATGTTTATACATATTACAATGAGCTTCAGCCGTTCTCGCAGCTACTTCAGCAAAACCTCTTCGACAACTGATGTTTGGAGACGCGTGTTGATTTCAAACTCGCAATTAAAACTGGACCAAACGGAAGCCGCTATCTCCCCAGGTAGCAGGATGACGTAAGACGTCTTAGTGACGTTTTATTGACGTTAGAGACGTCATTAAGACGTTATTAATACGTCATTTGACGTCACTCTGCTACCTGGGTCACTAGCAGGGCATCGAAAAATCCAGTCACAATTTAACAATTCCGCGAAGCCAGTTAATGATAATAAATGATAAATATATCATTTCCGCTCGCTGTTTTACTTCCGCCAAGTGTGCCCAAAATGTCTGGCATATTCTTTGTTTATCGCATAAAAAACCCCGGAATTTTCATGGTTCATTCATCGGGCAGTTTGTCAGTCGATCATCGGTCAGTCGACGCGAGCAGTCTAAATTACAGTAAACGAAAATGTATAAACGTTAGCGATTTCCGGGACACTTTCACCACTCGGTCTACCTCTAAATTCTAAATCTTATTTAAATTTTGTTGTCGCGAATACTTCTTCCTTTTTCACGCGCCGCGCGAACAATTATGCTAAAGTTAATTTTGTTTAATGTAAGAAAGATCACGCAAGCTCTCGATTAAGCGGACGTATAATATAGTGATAAATGTCCATCAGCAATCGCGTTTTTAAGGATATCGGTTGCCATCTTATTGTCACTTGATATTATAGAGAAAATATTATAGCTTAGCTCGTCACCCCTAATATTTATCGTGACGGACATTATGACCGGAAATGCTTGAAAGAAATGATCCTTCTTCGTGACGCTTATCTGAAGTCCAAAGTCCAATGTAAGACGATCGATGCATCGCAAGAAACACAAGCTGTGTAAGCACTGTATACTGATATAATGCACTGTATTGTAGGTAAGCTTCTTGGTCCACAGTTTGGTCCGGCATTGGTCCGACGTGATAGTAATCGTGTATCCGGTATGCGAGGTACATGCTTCTGCACATTTTGCAGTCGTTCGTAATTCGAGAAATAAATAGCGCCGTTTTCAGGTAGCATGTTGACGTTATTGTGACGTTATTTAATAATTATTTTGACGTCAAAACGTCATTTTAACATTAAAATGACAATAAATAACGTCAGTTTGCTACATGGGTTGTGACACACGTTAAAGCATCAACTTTTGACACATCTTATTCTCAGAACCATAGACGGGTCGATCGTTCTGCTTTTCGAGCGAACGGATATGATCCGGCGTGCCGTGCAGAAACGTAGAGATTAATCACGAAGCTAACAATAACGCAATGGAAAGACAATAGCGATGTTTCGCTCACAAAGTTCAAAGTTGTCTGGATCAGCCGGAATGGAGTCTGCAGTGTGGTGGCTGATCGTGGCCGCCACCGTGATAATCTCGATAGGAGCAAGCCTCGAGGGACCGAACGTATGCACCCGGCAGGAAAAGTAAGCATTCGGAAATCGAGATTAATAATTTCTTCGCGAATTTGTTCGTTCGTTAAACAGCGTTATCGTCGGTGGAATTTATGAGAGCGAGTGTCATTTAGGTATACAATAACGGTGGAAGTGTCTGAGAGACAACCTTACACCGTGAGGGACAGTAAATGGTGTTTTATTTTAATCATACCAAGATTCTGTACCACGTACAGTCTCGAGTACAAGAGAGTCTACAAGGTCCAGGTCGGTTATCTAATCCGCGTCTACGAAGTACTTTCTTATTTTGTGGAAAAGTCTGATCTAGATTTGTGTTTTGTGCTTAATTACTATCGCGGAGCGATAGCAAGCTCAGACAAAAAAGCTGCGGAGAAACGATTATCGGTGGAACGGCGCGAATTACGGTCTGTAATTACGCGTTTCTTGCAGGAAGTGACGGAACAAAGGCCCGTAAAAGAATGCAAAGGCTACACGCCGGAGACTACGAAAGGCGATCGCTGCATTCCAGTCTGTTCCAAGGGTTGTCGCTATGGTACCTGTATTGCGCCTGACGTCTGCGAATGCGAGTCGGGATACCGCGGCTCGTTATGTGATACCAGTGAGAACAGCCTCATTTTTACAGTAATAATAACGGCGGAACATGCATTCCGGTAATACCTGGCGACACGAATACTCTTTTAGTGCACGTATTTTTCATTTGCGATGCAACTGTTCGACCCGACATGAATAACAACGTGTTAGAGTAACACGTAGAGAGATAGCGAACGACGTATGAAATAACGAGAATATTACTAAAGATGTTGTATGTTTTATAATTTAGTAATAATGACACTTCGCGTTCACGAAAGGAATTTAAAAATACGTAATCGCGAATCACGAATACTTAGCGTAAATACATTTTTATCGCGTTTAAAAGTTATGCATTTACACAGTACTCACTGCGCACAGCGCAGAATGCATTTTCACAGTAATCATTACGCATAGCGCAGAATGTAATATCATTTACGCAATGTTTGTATATGCTTACTTAATTGAACGCGATCTTTTGGTTAAGTGTTTCTATAGTTTTTCCTCACTATGTATATGTATACATATATTAAATTATTTAATATAGAAGATACGGAAAAATGTTTCAGATAAAACTTGCATAGTTTGTAGAGGGACAAATAATGGTGAAATTAATTTGCGAAAAAATCGATTTATCAAGCAAAAACGTAGCAACTAGCAATGAGAAAATAACAATAGAACTTTAATTTATCTTTGTCTTAACATTTAATGACCATATATGTATATAAGAAGGTTTTCATTTTTCAGAAAAATGTGTTTTACGCTGTAACTTTTTCAATATTTGAGAAATCGGTCTATTTTTAATTCTATTATATTCTTCAGTCTTTTCTACCCCTATTTTATATATAAGATTTTAAGATTGGTTGATTAGACCCAGTAGCTTTATAAGGCTCCTACACTGGGAAAAAAAATTTAGTGTCTCCAACAAAAAAATTTGGTTAAAATATGCCCAACAAAACTGTTTAGGTGCTATCTGTGTTACTTATGTTTTGTTGTTACAACGTAATACTTTTGTTGTAGCAACCAAAAATTTTTAACTATATGAATTTGTTTATGGAAAACAAAAGCGTTTAGTAATGTAAATTGCTTTATTGCAACCAAAAATTTTAATTACTGAAATCAAATATTTTGTTTAAAGATATTAATTTTTTAATGATTTATATATATATAAATTATAATATATATAAACATTATATATTTAAATTATGTGTATATACTATGTGGGGTAGGTTGTCAGGAGTGAGCACGCTCTAACTGACAAGCTTGAATGCTGGAGAAGACCCGCTGAGCTGCCCTAGATATAAGGGTCGATGTCGAATCTTCCTTACGAGAAAAATACCGGCGATGCGCCGCGTAGCGGAGTGAGAAAACGTCTTAACTAACTGTTTAGTTAAGTCGTTTTTTAACAGCAACGAAATATTTTTGGTTGCTATAACAAAAGTATTACGTTGTAACAACAAAACATAAGTAACACAGATATTTGTTTACAGCAACTAAACAGTTTTGTTGGGCATATTTTAACCAAATTTTTTTGTTGTTAGAACAAAATTTTGGTTTGTACAACAAAACATTTTTCCTAGTGTATATTTGTACGGATTCTCCGAAATTTCAAACGTCTGTATTTCAAGAACTAATCAACCAAATCTTAAAGAATTCTATATGAAATAGGGGTAGAAAAGACTAAACAATATAATCGAATTATTAAAAAATTGCTAATATAATAAAAAAGTGTGCAAATTTGAAACTTGCACATTTTGCTTCCTAGGTACGGATTCTTCGTAATTTCAAACGGTTATAGCTCAAGAACTAATCAACCAAATCTTAAAGAATTATATATGAAATAGGGGTAGAAAAGACTGAAGAATATATTAAAATTCGAAAAATTGCCAATATTATAAAACTTTAACCTTTAAAGACTATACCTCAAGTCTCAACCGCTTGAGACTTTTTATTTCTAATTCTGTTATATTCTTCAGTCTTTTCTACCCCTATTTCATATATAATTCTTTAAGATTTGGTTGATTAGTTCTTGAAATATAGACATTTGAAATTTCGGGGAATCCGTACAAATATAAGAGCCTTATAAAGCTGGGTCTAATCAACCAAATCTTAAAAAATTATATATAAAATAGGGGTAGAAAAGACTGAAGAATATAATAAAATTAAAAATAGACCGATATCTCAAATATTGAGAAAGTTACAGCGTAAAACGCATCTTTCTGAAAAATGAAAACCCCCCTAAAATCCATACCGTTTAACGGATTTTAAGAAAATTAGAGGAGAACATACTTTCTAACATACTCTATTTGTGTGCAAAATTTCAGCCCGGTATCTAAAAAATTGTAGAAGTAGATGCTAGTACAAAAATCCGTACACGCACACACACACACACACACACACACACACACACACACACACACACACACACACACACACACACACACACACACACACACACACATACTTCCGGACATTTTTTTTAATGCGATTTTTTGACGTTTCAAGATATTCTGAACACATTGGCATCAAAAACTAAAAAAACATTTTTTTCTCCAGCCTTTTCTACCCCTATTTTATATATAATGCTTTAAAATTTGGTTGAGTAGACTTAGCTTTATACGCGATCAAAGGTCCATATACGAGGTTTACAAAAACAAAGCTTCCTCTATGAGGAAGCAATAAAAACCGGAATGAAAGGGGAGAACGATCAAATAGGATTTAAAGGGCATAGGGGGATAAGCATGTAAAAATTGCCCCCGCAAGTATGAAGTTGATATTGGCGTCGTAAGTTAGTACCCATGTGACCTTGAACTCCTGCAAATATTGACCTTGAAATTATATTTTTGAAGGAGTTATGGAGGAAGAAAGAAACAAAACAAAAAATATCTTTCTCGAAAACGGCTCGACCAATTTTTATGAAAAAAATATATGTTGTAGGTATCAATAATGGTGTTTAAAAAATATAGAATACAATAGATAGCGTAACGAGAGGTGCAGAAATTGAAAAGGGTTTAGTTACATTGATAATAAGCAGAGACAACAATCGAAGATGGACATAATCTCCAGCAGCATCCTTGGCGTTGGGGTGTTATATTATATTTTTTGTGTTTTTTAAATAATATTACTTGTTCTAATAAATATACTTGGAATAATATTTTGATTTCACTTCTTTATGCCATTATATTTATTTTTTTTGTGTTTTTTAAGTAAATATTTTCTTTATTTTTCTAATATTATTCATAAAATTATTTTGCGTGAAACATACTTGGCGTTTTTTTTTGTTACATTTTTAATGTTTTTTTAGTGGATATATATATGCGGCAGTTTCCTTGACCGGCGCTACAAGGCGTTACTTTGAGCATCAGGTGACACGACCATGATTTTCATTTTTTTACTCCAAAACTATATTTTTTAAAAATCTGGGAATATTATATGTTAAAATAGATACTAGTACAATGTTTTTACAAAAAAAAAATTAAAGGTGTCACTCTAAAAAAACAAAACAAAAAAATTATTTGAAAAATTCAAAAATTTTTTTCAGCTCTATTATTTGTTCAAAAATTACAAAATATTTTCTTTTAAACACCATTTTTGATACCTACAACATATATTTTTTTCATAAAAATTGGTTGAGCCGTTTTCGAGAAAGAAATTTTTTGTTTTTTTTCTTTCTTCCTCCATAACTCCTTCAAAAATATAATTTCAAGGTCAATATTTGCAGGAGTTCAAGGCCACATGGGTACTAACTTACGACGCCAATATCAACTTCATACTTGCGGGGGCAATTTTTACATGCTTATCCCCCTGTGCCCTTTGTTTTGAACAGTTATTAGTAAATAAAGAAAAAAAATAAGGTCTATATTCACATATGAGGCAATATGAATCGCACACACGTTGTTATAACGACCAACAAAGTAAATCAGGCCGATAACCCACATAGCAAAAAAAAAAAACTCCGTAGGATTTTTTTTTATCTGATCCCATTTTGAAAATGTGTCCTGGGACGTCATCCTTAAAGACCCTTGCACAATGCCAGGCAATAGGCAGAAACAGAAATTCCGACGCGTTGAATTTCTATTGCCTGTACCTGACGTTATGCTTTAAAAGTTCTTGACTGTAATTGGCTGATTTGCTTACTGCTTAAATTTTACTGCTTAAGTTTTTTTTGTGTGCCATGGCCCTTACATGTTTTCCCTATAGGGAATATATCTCATTTTGTATAGGGGAGACCGGGGCAAACTCGACACCGGGGGGGGGGGGCAAACTTGATACTAGGCTTTTTGCCAATTTAAATATATCGTAGAAACTTGCCTTTCCTACTGTAAATGCGTCTTTATGTGCCAGTATTATCAATGGAGTTTAGTGACATTCTGAGTTATGGTGTAATTTTTTGCGCGACATAAGCGTTTTTGATGATAAAAAGTAATTTTTCTAATCTCTCGAAAATTTATACTCTTTTATCGAGCTTTACTCTTGTGAATCTACCGGTACACGGAGAAAATTGCTACGGTTGTTACAACAACATTCTCTATGATTGAAAAAGAAATGTATGTGAATTCAAGTTAAATTGATATTACATTGAATGTAGCTGTTAAGATATGCTCATTTATACAGTTTTCATAACCGTAGTTCTTACGATACGTGACATTCGGTTACAATACCCTCGTATATGGTTGCCTCAACCAAAGGATTATTGCTATCTCTTTTATGTGGTCTGCAGCACAAATATTATGGTTGAGAGATCCATAAGATATAGCTGCACGGTACAGCACTGAATCACTGCATGATTGAGAGTTTAGTTCCATTGCGCGCGCAAAAGAATTTCTGCATAGAATAAAGTGGATTTGATAAGGATGTTTTAACTTTATAAATATACTTTTTTCATAAATATATTTACGAACACAAAATTTCGTAATGAGCCGACACTGGTTTCTGACATTCACCCGACATTAAGAAATATTATATCATATATCCTATTCAAATCATATATCCTTTTTCTCCGTGTAAGTGATTTTGATGGGAAATTCGATGCTTTATACGAATCCGATAATAGTTTTTGCATATTTTCAAAATTTTTATATTTTTGGTTTTGGAGTAACAAAAGTGAAAAACGACGTTCGGGGCAAAGTCGACACCACGCCATTTTATCGGCTCCCAATAACCAACAATGCTTGTCTTTGCGTCACTTTTCCTTTCCTGGGGGCAAAACTAAGCGACTTACAGCAAAATTTCCTTAAGCAATTTTGTACCTGAAGGAACACTCTTTAAATGTGTACCATTAAATTTGCTTGAAAATTTTAATTAATTGTTGAAAATTGCCTTTGAAAAAATCGTGTCGAGTTTGCCCCGGTCTCCCCTACATATATGAAGTACAGTATTTTTATGTTAAGCAAATATTGTCGTCGGGTGACAGATCTATATATGTATGTGCCCAAATTAAGTAATATTTTTAATTCTTTTTCGTTTATGATACAAACTCGACTGATGCCCGGTACACGGAGAAAAAGTTACGGTTGCTACAACAGAATAATAATGTTAATTTTCGCCCATCCATACAAAAGGGTTATGGAAACCATAGTACTCTGGAAGTGACCTATATGGTTGCCCTAACCTTAGTGAGGGTAGCTACTATATGGATGTTGCAACCATAATATATGGATGTTACAACCATAATGAACAAATATTCACCCGACAAAAAAATTATTTATTTCGAAATTTTATTACTAAATTTGTTTCTTAAGATGCAGTCTATGATTATAAATATTTTCTCGTATTTGAAAAAAACACTTACCTTGGTGGGATTCGAACTCGGGACCTCTGGATCGTGAGCCAACTGCCTTACGTGATAGACTACTTCTTAATTTAATGTGAGTGTTATATATAGTCTACATATGTCATAACCAGCGCAAATATATAATTTTTCAAAAATCATCTTAAGGTAGATACTGCATCAGCGAAAACAAAGATTTTTGATTGGCATGAAACTATGTTATTCTATAGGGCATTATACGTGATCAGGAATTAATTCACGATTTTTTACCACGTAATTACGGAAATATAAGCATTCAAAGTTGGTCAGTTTTACATTAGGGTATGTGTGAACGACGTGCAAAATCGTAATTCACGAGATTTTACGAGTATTTTAAAAAAAGATTGAGGTTTGGAAAACAGAAGATCTTATCAATTAAACTATTACGAATGATTTAAAAAAAAAAAAAACGTTAGTTCACCATTGCAATAAAAAGATATTCAATATTAAAGCAAACAAAATGTAGCTAACAGAGAAGCTCTGGCTAGGCTGCGTCATCGGAAGCGTCACTCGGGTGTTCTCCCTTCTCCTTCTAACTTGCTAAGATAGAAGAAGAGGGGAGTGTGCTCGTGTGCGCTCGGGTCCTCGGGTGACGTTTCCGAACGCAGTCAGTGGGCTGGCAACTGGCAACAGCGCGGACCGCACCTAACCTCACTGTCAACGCCAATGTCAAAATAATCAGAATTAATGACCCAAAACTTCCAGAAAGTCATTTTTTATCATTATTTTGATAGTTGAGAAACTTACGATTATATTGCATCCAATTTTTTAGATTTTTGTTACAGTCGTTTTGACAAATGTGAAGTTGGTACCCCTGTGTAAGACACTTCGTTTTTAATTAATTACCTGTATCTGGGATTAATTATATGGTGTTATTATATATTTCTGGAGACTAGAAGTTGCACGGAACAAGGTGATACCAAATATACATTTTTTAATACATTAATAAAAATTTTTTTTCGAGTGCTCTATTTTGACTCACGACAACGCAGTATCTACCTTAAGAAACAAATTCAGTTTAAAAAGAGTAATAAAATTTTGAATTGGATGATATATGATGTAATATTTCTTAATGTCGGGTGAATGTCAGAAACCAGTGTCGGCTCATTACGAAATTTTGTGTTCATAAATATATTTATGAAAAAAGTATATTTATAAAGTTAAACATCCTTATCAAATCCACTTTATTCTATGCAGAAATTCTTTTGCGCGCGCAATGGAACTAAACTCTCAATCATGCAGTGATTCAGTGCTGTACCGTGCAGCTATATCTTATGGATCTCTCAACCATAATATTTGTGCTGCAGACCACATAAGAGAGATAGCAATAATTCTTTGGTTGAGGCAACCATATACGAGGGTATTGTAACCGAATGTCACGTATCGTAAGAACTACGGTTATGAAAACTGTATAAATGAGCATATCTTAACAGCTACATTCAATGTAATATCAATTTAACTTGAATTCACATACATTTCTTTTTCAATCATAGAGAATGTTGTTGTAACAACCGTAGCAATTTTCTCCGTGTAGATTTTTGTGCGTATTTTAATTGTGTAAAAGAATTTTGCAATTCTGTAAAGTCAATTCAAAGATTTCAGTATAAAACAAAACGTCGGTAAATTGCTGCCACTATAGGATCTCCAGCGGCACAGCCATATTATTTTTAAAGCCACATACCGTCGTTATCATCACAGAAATACCAGGAATACTGTCGGGCACACGGTGAGCAGAAAGTTACCACCACTCCCTATTAAGAACAAAGGATTATCGAAGACTGGCTTCGGAACCATCTCGGGCATTCCAATACGCGACTCCGTTACGCGTCTGATATTAGTGCGTTAACTCTGACAGCGTTTTTTAGTATTATTTACTGAGTTCTTTAATATTAATTAATCACTAAGTTTTTAATATTGTTCACTGTGTTCTTAATATTGTTTACTACGTTATTTTATATTGTTTACCGCGTTTTTTTTTAAATATTATTCACCGCGTTCAATGAGTTTTAGTACGGTCATATTGTTACCTGTGTCGCAAAGTGCTAATAAAATGTGTGACTTTGCGCAATTATGAAGGTGTGTGAAGATGAAATCCCAGAAAGCTAGCGGAACTTCACCCTGATTCAACCCCTCCAAGGAGAGGACATCCTGCAGCGACACATCCTACCTCCTTACTCCGACCATACAACCGAGGCTGGATTTCTTATTTCAGTAAGTCACCGTTTTATTTTTGATTGTTTAAAGCTATTAAAGGTTTGAACGAATCTGATCGTTCAGTTATGCCACTTCGAATATCCCCTGGTAAAGTCGGTGCAGGCAGACTGACCAAAATTAAACGGAGTAAAGCACGTCTATTACCATTTCAAAGGAGCAAGAGCGAGAGAGCGTGAACAAAGGAGCGAAAGTGAGGAAACGTGTGTGAGGGAGCGAGAGCGAGAGAACGTGAGTGATAGACAGAGAAGCGTTTTGGAAAAAGGAAGAGCGAAATTATTTCTCGTATTTATGGATGGAAAACTTAGGAATATTATGATCGCAAGGGATGGATAATAACGCACTCTTAAAACAAATAAAATATTACAGAATACATAAAGGCATAAAAATATTATACTGTCTTTAAATCATATATTGCTTAAAAGTGTTTAACATACTAAAAAAAGAATTAATATTATTTAAAAATTACCTTTTTTAGAAATATGTAAAAAAGTCGTCAAGTGCACATGCCTATATGAAAAACTATTGTACAAAATTGTTTTAATATATTCAACCAAAAATATAAAATAATTGTGCATTGCAACATAAATAGTGTTGATTTTCGCAAGAAGAATGTTTAGGTGAATAATAAGTGTTGTTCAACATTTCATAATTTTAAAAATGTAAAAAATGTTTTCTAAAAAAAGTGTTGAAATCAGAAAATTGCGTTAAATGTATAGAAGAAATATAATAAATGTTAAAAAAAAAAACATTTTTTAGCCTACCAAGATAATAGAAGATATTTAAATGTATATATAATGTTTAATTAAAATAAAAAAATATTTAGTGCAAAAAACTTGGCGTTACTAGATCTCGGAATATAATAAGATAATGAAAACAAGTAATGTGTGTTTTTAATTTAGACCTGTACATGATTCACACGTATCGTACATGCTTAACATATTTATTTATTTATTTATTTCGGCCATATTTGGTTTAACAACGCCAAGTTTTTTTGCATTAAATATTTTTTTATCTTAAATATTATATACATTTAAATACCTTCTATTATTCTTGGTAAGTTTAAAAATGTTTAATTTTTTAAAACATTTATCATATTTCTTCTGTTTATTTGATACAATTTTCTAATTTCAACACTTTTCTTGAAAAACATTTTTTATATTTTTAAAATTATGAAATGTTGAACAACACTTATTATTCGCCTAAACATTAATTCTTGTTACAAAAATCAACACCATTTATGTTGCACAATTTTTTTACATTTTTGATTGGATAAAATTTGGATTAAATTTACAGTTTGTACAGGCGCACGCACTTGACGACTTTTTTACATTTTTTGAAATGTAATTTTTTATTGATATTAACATTTGACACGAATTTCTAAACCAAATAATTAAACTGCATTATGACGAGGAAATTTGTTATAGGTAATAGAGAAAGTCTAAAGAACAAATAGTATCATTCTTTTTGTCAGTACACTAGAAAAGTTTGAACATAAACTATTATATTTGTAAATATTTTCTTTTTGTGGTTTTATGTATCACATTTCCAATTGTGCATACTGTAGTTAAGGATAATAACGGGTTGAAAATATGTCGCAGTTTCCTTAAAAAAACATTGCATACGAAAATTTAAAGGGTAGGGGAGACCGGGGCTAAAACGTCTACGGGGTAAATACGTCTAATCAAATATCTCGGAACCTGTATATTGTGCGAACTCGCTATTAACATTGTAAACGCTGCTTATAGTACCCATGTGACCAACGGAGTTTCGGCAGGTTACCTGCCGTGTTATGATTTTTACGAGGGCAAACGTGTTTTCGAAAGGTGAAAGTTACATTTTCTGCGCGTGGAAATTTTGTAATATCTGCAATAATATTTGCTCTCCAAATCTCGAGGTACGTGATTATAAAGAGTAATGCATGCTGAACACGAATCCAGTGTAGTTTTTTCATTATCGTTGATGTCTAATATTTCGTGGGCGATCAAACCTGAAACTTGTGTTTGGGGCTAATCGGTCAGTAAGCAGTCCGGGTGCATTTCCAAGGCATTTTCGGGCTCACTGCATATGGAATATGGATGAGACGGGAATTACAACCGTTCAGACACCGAATAGAGTCATCGGACGTCGAGGAGTGAAACAAGTCGGGCGAGTGACTTCTGCGGAAAGAGAAACCCTCGTAACTATTTTTTAATAATGTTTCGCATAAAAATTTTAAATAAATTTTTATATTTTTCTCTTAAAAAACAATTATTGCATGTATCCTATTATTTTTTAGAATTAGATGTACGTATATGTATTGAAAATGCAGTGCAGACTGTTATACCCCGGCATTTTTGAGATTTCAATTTTTCCACCGTTGTCGTTTTTGCTCTATACCGGTTAAACAAAGCGACGTAGACAAAAATTTCCTATATAAATTTTGTAGCTAAAGGTTCACTCTTTACAGTGGTATACCACATTTAACTACAATTATTTATTTTGTTGTTAAAAATCGGCACCGAAAAAAAACGGACTGTTTAGCCCCGGTCTCCCCTACCTTTGTAATGGATTTGTTTGAGAATGTTTTCAATCAGAATAATTTCGTGCAACTATTATAGATTTCAAAAAGATTATAACATATACGGGGTGGGAGAAAAGTATGGAAACCCTGAAAAATCTCGAAAACTATAAGTTTTACAGAAAAATGTTTCAGACAAAAGTTGTTTGGTTTCGAGGGGGCCATAAGATGGTATCATTGGTTTGACCTTGGATGGTCGTTTAAAGCTCACGTAAACGACACCTTTAATTTCTTAAATGGAAACCCCTATTTTTCAATGCATATTCTTGTAGCTAATCTCGAGAGCTTTTCAAAACACTATAATAAAGTATTTTTTCATTAAGAACTTTTGGAATTATGAGGCTTGAAAGTTCTAGTATTTTGACATAAAATACAAAATATCTTGTAAAACATTAAGTTTTCGGTAATGTTACCTTAATACTTTTATGCACAGAATAATGAGACGAATCAATTGGTATGAAAAAAAGGCACAGTTCCTTTAAGAAAAAATATGTAATTTGCAACACGCATCTGCATACTTTTTCTTAAAAGCAACTATGTCTTTTTTTCATACCAATTGATTCGTCTCATTATTCTGTGCATAAAAGTATTAAGGTAACATTACCGAAAACTTAATGTTTTACAAGATATTTTGTATTTTATGTCAAAATACTAGAACTTTCAAGCCTCATAATTCCAAAAGTTCTTAATGAAAAAATACTTTATTATAGTGTTTTGAAAAGCTCTCGAGATTCGCTACAAGAATATGCATTGAAAAATAGGGGTTTCCATTTAAGAAATTAAAGGTGTCGTTTACGTGAGCTTTAAACGACCATCCAAGGTCAAACCAATGGTACCATCTTATGGCACCCTCGAAACCAAACAACTTTTGTGTGAAACATTTTTCTGTAAAACTTATAGTTTTCGAGATTTTGCAGGGTTTCCATACTTTTCTCCCACCCTGTATAACAAATCAACAATGTTTGAACTCGCTACCTTCGAAATTTATTTGAAATTCTTTTCCAGTTAGTCAAATATTTTGCGGCACACATTAACACAGTCTAACAAAATTCTCTTAATTTTCATCACCTTACATACGCGAACATGTGTAACTGATATAAGAATATCAATCTAAACATGAATTGAACACTAATGATTGTATGTACAGTTTGTATTTGCCATGATATGTGTTATATGAGTATATATTTTTGAATTTTGGTAAATATTTACCTGTATATAGTCCGTTCCAAATGACCTTCGATTGATCTTGATGATAACTTTTACGTCTAATAAGAATCAAAATTATTGGATTCTTTCCGTGCGTACTAACGTAAAATCTTACATTTACTGGCGGACAATGATTCGTTTCCTGAGATAAGGAGGGAACATAAAAGTATACCCATGGCCTCTAATCGTTGTCTGCTATAGTCTATGTAAGATTTTAAATTAGTACGCGCGGAAAGAGTCCAATAATTTTCGCAAAATTTGTAACGTCAATTGAGTGTCACTATGAAGAGTTGTTTTACGTTTTTGCACAATTAATAAGTTCGATATTCTATGTTTTGGTAGGATAATCAGATATCGTTCATTAAAACTTACGGTAAATTTTCAATTTGTCCGCGAAGGCGAATTAATTTATAATAATAAGAGAAATAAGACCGTTATGATATATAATTAAATTAGAATTCTAATACATGTACACACATACACATGTACATTCCATACACATACACATATACATACATACATAATGTGCAAAATCCGACCGAGCAATCTCCGTTGTGCACATCAGGGCAAGAAAGTTATTTCCGGGGCCCCTCAATTTGATAGGTGTATTTGATAGATCTTTCGCTGAGAAAAAGAATGCCGCAAACCACAATGCGCTACGATGCATAGTTTTCGAGATATCAATTTATATAATCTATTACATAGTATAATAATATACACAGAATTAGCAGAGAGAAAGAGAGAGAGAAAAACAGTACACACGTAGGCGGGGGAGGGGCTACCGCCCCTCCCCCGCAAGCAGGGGTGGGTGGGGGTGAACCTCGGTTTGCGTGAAAAGTTAAAAACCCGTTTTTCTTCTTTCGTCGCTTCGTATGAAAAATTGCATTGTGTAAAAATATTTAATATCTGTAACAGAAATAATTTGTTATAGCAGAGAATAGTTAGGATATTGAAACGTGGCACCTCGTGACACCTCGTTTCGCGTGTATGCGTGGAGGCAGTAGGTTCCGCCCCCCTACGGGGGGCTCCACTACTGTTAAACTAGACACATGGTGTGCCTTGCAAAGTACATGCGTGAACTTTCTACACGTGGTAAATTGCAAACCCCATATATAATACCATACAACAATATTGCTATTATTACATTTAAAAATCGATATCTCAAAAACTGCATCGTAGCGCATTGCGGCATTCTTTTTCTCAGCGAAAGATCTATCAAATACACCATTGAGAGGCCCTAGAAATAACATTATCCCCCACATCAAGTTACGCAAATGCCGGCGGTGCTAAAATCATAAAAAACAGGGGTTATTTTAAATTGCGATATCTCGCTAAATAATCGGCGTAAGACAAAGTTTTTTTTTTATTTGAAAGGGCAAAGTCCGTACTTTGAGATGGCATTAATAATTATGTTCGTCAATTTTTTTATTAGGCGGTGGAAGATTGCAAATTTCAAGATTTCGGATATCTCAAATACGTCCTTATTCAAAGCTGACTACGTACGCCTTTGAGTATTAACCTGAGTGAAAATTGAACAAAAGCACCTTATAGTAGAGAGTTTGCCCTGTAAAACCTTTTTTAAACTTTTTTTTACGTTAATTATTCACCGAGTAATTACAGATTAAAAATGTGTAATAAAATTATCGTACGCGTATCTCCATTGTTCTAAATATTCAATGTGACCTCGGTTAATGAATCGATGACATTGATGACCATCACGTTTCAAATCGTTGCGCCAGTCAGTGTCTCGCGCAACAGCGAGGCAGACGTGTATCTATGTGCAAAAATTTACTGACAAAAAGTGATCCCCTAATTTTTTTGACCAGGGTATTGTCACGTACTGTCAAAGTTAAGTTTATCTGTCCGTTTTTGGGTCAAAACATCTAAGTTTTTTACTCGGGATTTGGACCAGGTTGCGTGATTAATGCAGTCCAAAGAGATATTGAATTTTGTATGTTTTAAACCGAGGATCAGATTTGTTTATCAAATTAAAATTTGGAAAGTCTACTATTAAATTCAATGGGATTAGTTTATATGGAATTAAAGTTTGAGTTTTATTGTCTTGAATTTCACTTTCTAATTTCCTTAATTTGAATAAGAATGGAAAATGATCTTGATTTAATTGTATAGCTTGTTTAATCTGATATTTAATTCTTTTGAGTTGAAAATGTTTGCCCCCTTTTCTGGGCATGGAAAAGGATAAATAGAAATCCTGTTGCCACGCTCTTTGGCAGCGACAGATAAAGACAGGAAAGATCCTGTTGCCTCTTTGGCAGCGACAAGAAAAGTAGGAAGTTACTGTTGCCACGCTCTTTGGCAGCGACAGTTAAGGGGGCTTTCTACTTCTATTTTGGTGAAAAATTCGATTTTCTAAAAACATTATTTTCGTGAACTATATATATGTAGAATTAGTGTACAAACACTTTTCGTTTTTCGATCTGGTTGACACGATTTTGGAGAAACTATTTAACCGATTAGGCTGAAATTTACAGGGATTGTTCAGCACATGTGTAGTTTCAGCCCGTACTAGAATCATAATTTTTTAATTATTTTTAACCCTTTTTTTAAACAATTTTAGTTGCAAAAAAAGGGTCGAGATATTCAAAAGTCCGCCATTTTGTTTCTTTTTACCCAAAATGTTTAATTCTAGTACCGGCTATAGCCACTTACTTATATTTTAATATCCCGTTTGAATTTTTTGTTTCAGACGTTTCTAACTCGAGATATCATGTCAACCAGATTTCTATGGGGTACCCTTACAGTTGCCATTTTGTCGCCATAAATAAGAAAAACAAAAAAAATTTTTTTTATGTACTTCAATATATGTGAGAAAATATATAAAAGTTTCGAGATATTTCAATACATTTCACTATAAAAAAAAATTCTTGAAAATATGTGCAATAGAAGTAGAAAGCCCCCTTAAGGATAAGAGTTGTGGAAATTAAAAGATATTACGGTAAAATTAGTTTTGAAAATTGAATTTTAAGTTACCTTTATTCAGGGAGAACTCGTTTACAATTGTTCCAAAGGGGTTAATTTATATAGAGATAAAGGTTTGAGTTTTATTATTTCGAATTTCAGTTTCTATTTTCTTTAATTTGAGAAATAATGGAAAAGGATCTTGATTTAGTTGTATAGTTTGTTTAATCTGAAATTTAATTCTTTTAAGTTGGAATCTTTTGCCCCCTTTTCTGGGCATGAATGAGGATTAGAAGAAATCCTATTGCCACTCTTTGGCAGCGACAGGTAAAGGAAGGAAATCTCCTGTTGCCACACTTTTTGGCAGCGACAAGAATATCAGGAAATTACTGTTGCCACGCTGTTTGGCAGCGACAGTTAAGAGTTGTGGAATTAAAGGATTTTAGAGTAAAATTAGTTTCAAGAATTAAAATTAAAATTACCTTTATTCAGGGAGAATTTTTTACAACTATTGTTTAAGATCTGGTTAAATTGATATGATTTTAATTCTTGTTTACAATTGTTGTTAAGATCTGTCTTAAAGATTTGCTGAAGTTAAAGTGTATAAATAAGTGTTCGATTTCGCTCGATAAAGCAATAGCTAGATAATAGAAACGGCCAAATTACGAGATATTAATAGGTGTATATTTATTAAAACCACTTTGACAACATATGTGTTCGCAATATAAAAACAACGTTAACGTTTCGGCCTTACTTGGCGTTCTTCAGAACAAGCCGCATAATTCCAACTTAATCGCTCCTCAGAATTTAACGCATCAAATCATGCTAAAAGAACTGAGAATTCGCAACCGTCGCAATATGTAAAAGTCAAAACCTCAAGTGTTCGTCAAATGTATGATCTCGGTCGTCTCTTCCGCTGCAAGAACGACGCCACCGTCCGTGATGTCCCTGCATACGCGAATCTTTATGTCACCCGACCGTCTTAATGGTAACTGAACACAGTATAAAATAACGATAAGAGACGCGAATTGATTATGTAAAAATTTGTCAAGCAGAACACTCACATAAGACGTCGGTACAGCGAAGGTTACGGAGACTTCCTTCCATCGTCTCACCGTACGTGTGATCACCGCGAGAGATTACATACGGCTGAGGCAATGCTCGCTTCGAAAGGACACGGAAGCTTATAGTCATTGTTATTATTTCATATGAGATAAGACTTTCAGAACATCAAAATAGGCATCGTTCAATAACTCAGTGTCCTTGTTTAAATTTATGCCGTTTGCCTGTTCTTTTATATGTATCATCTCAGCCGTTAATCTTTTTTTATAATTATGTTCGATTTCCAAAATGCGAGCATTGTCCCAATCAAATGTATGATCGAATTTCACGCTATGTTCAGAGACAACCGTATGTTTTGTTTTATCTAATCTAATATTGCTTTTATGTTCCTTTAATCTCGTTTGGAGTTGCCTCTTTGTCTGACCGACATAAGAAGCATCACAATTTTTGCAACCGATCTTATAAATTACATCAGTATTAGTGAGAAGGGCGTTCTTATCTTTATGAACCTTAATAATGCTGTTCAGTTTGTTCAAAATGCGGTATCCCACCAAATTCTCTGACTTATCTACTGCTGAGGCTATAGTTTTAGAAATAGAATTTAAATATGGAATGGCAATAAAACTTTTACTTTTTTGTAAACTTACAGCATCATTATCTCTATTATTATTTCTATTATTATTTTTTGTTAGATATCGGTTCCTAGAATTAAGCTTATTTTAAATGCTTATATATATTTTCTTAGGTAAAATGTGCGCTTACAATTAATGGTAAGGTGTATGCTCAGAAGAAGTGTGGTGAATTCATGTATGAACTAAATGGAATATATTTGGCTACGTGGTGATACAAAAGAAATACATGTATGTGGACTAAATAAAAAAAAATTAAATGCAGAAAAAGAAGAGAAAAATTAACTTCAATAGGAAAATATAAGCTAAAGCTAAAATATATAAGCTAAAATATAAGTAAAAGGAAAATATAAGCTAAAATAATCAAAAAAATACTTCATAATACTAATTAAGTCCACTTATTAATTTTTTATTTTTTATTGTTGCCGCACCTCGATTTCATAATTTTCTCGGTGCGCTTTCTCTGCCTCAAACACCTTGTTCTTCAAGAACTCTTGTATGCACTCCCGACACCGCTGCGCCGTGCCGGTCTTATCCGCATTAATATGTCGTCACATACGGTGCAAGCGACTTTCACAGCTATTGAGAGGCCGTGTCTCGGCTAGCTTAGTGAGTGCCATTCTCTCCTGAGTTGGAAATCGCCTACTGATGGTATCTCCTCCCCGTCTTCAAGCACCGGTAACATGTCCAGGTAACACGAAAAACATAGTTTCTTTCGCGGCCAGGATCGGCTCACGAAATACACCGTGTTCTCCCCCTCCGGGCTTCGAATGCATATGCTTTGCAGTAATATCTCGAATTTTTTGGGATCATCCGACGGTCGAACTCCGTCGATCGACTCTTCGTTCTCTTCCACGTCAATCAGATCCAGTGGCGTTAATGGTCTCATCATCTTGCTATTTTATATATATATTCGTGTTAATTTTAAACCGAGTGTATGTATATATATATAGATAACATAATTGTTTTACTTAGCGTAAATACCTTGATTCCTTTTTTACTGTTTTATAAACGATTTATCGTTTTACTTTCTTTAATTTCGCTCAGCTTAAACCGTGTCTGAATTTGGACTGACTTACATTTACGAGCTGTCCCTCGGGCAACCTTCTTATCTATAGCGTAAACCGATTCTCGCAAACCGAAACCTTACTCAAATGGTACCTATGTTGATTTCTTAAAGAATTTAGAGTTTATCTTTCTTCATTTATAATCGCGGATACAGGTTTTGAGTTTCATTGTGGATAACTGTTTTATTCTTAATATCTTTAATTTCATTCTCAGGACCAGAGCAAATAATATTACTTATATGTTGTTGTGAATGTAAATTTGTTTCTGAGTTTTCATTTTCTGTTATTACTTGTGTTAATGTTTTTGTTATTTCTGATGACTCTTTTCTTGAGGATGTTTGATCCTTTTCTTTCCGTGTTGTTCCTCTTGCTAAATGTAACAGCAAATTCGTCACTGAGTCCCATAGCGCTCCAATTAAATATATTGACCATCCATAAATAGTATGAAGTGCATAGCCATGTATGATGGTATCCACTATTAATTTTATTGTTCTTATGCAGAAATATAATCCAATTACTCCCGCACTTGCATTGCCAATGGATAAAAACGTTCCCCAAATTTTCTTCCAAGCGTTTTCCGTTATTTTTTCCAATGAATTTTCATCCAGAAGGTGAGAGAGTGATATTCCTTGTGTTAGTACTGGTTCTCCCTTTACGCCGCGCGCCATTGTGTTTAAAATTCCATTTTTTTCTGCTGGGAACATTATTTGATCCCTTAAATTTTCAAGTTCACTATTAGTATAAATGCCGCTTGCTGTCAAAGGTCCAGGATCATTATATTGCCACGTAGGTTTACTGTTCGACTTTATTATCGCTGGTGATTTGCTGTATTCCAGAATTGGTGTTATTCGATACCATCCGTCATTTAAAAGATACATTGTCGGAATTATTCAGCTATATGTAGTCTGTGTTCCTGTTTTAAACAAGATGTGAGTCCTCGGCGCTAAGAAATATGTTTTATTTCCTTTAGATACTGGTAACTGTTGATAACATTCTTGCGTGTGTCGATACATAACGTCTACCGGAGTGCATTTAATTATATGTATGACTTCTCCAGAGATCACTGCCATATATCCGGGTCCTTTCATAATTTGGTATGCAAAATCATCTGGAGTATGGATTGCTAGGCTCAGTGCATTCTTCATTACTTATCGTTCCAAATTGCAGCGTTGTGTTAATACGTCTGTGTATAAACGGTTCATCTGTGTGCGTATATGTTTTTCCACATGCATAAATGAATTTCGAATTTACATAAGCAAAAATATCTAAATTTTCTACTGATATACGGCGCTTATGCGCGAAAGATTCTCCTTTTTTAATTTCTAAAATTACAAGTTTTGGATGCTCTGTTTTGATTAAAGTGTATCTACAAAAAAGCTCTTCTCCCACTTGTGTTAACGCAAATAGGTACATCTTTAGTTGACAAGGAATAAATAATTTGCAATTTTTTATCTACATTACTAACCATCTTATATTGGCCTTTCCTTCATATAATACATTATAATGATTTTTGCAATAATCATTAGGTATTGTTTCCCAGAAAGTATATTTTCCTTCAATGTCTATGCAGTTTTCTTTTGAATATTGACAGGTTTTTTTGTTCTTAAATGAATCTGATTTGTTTCTATATTAGTTATTGCCTGATGAGAATTTAGACTAATGTTCATTATTTCTTGCACAACAACATTTTGAATACATTAAGGTTCATTGTTCCGCAGTCGTATCCAATGATTCCGTATGTTTCCTGAATGTTGAGAAGCTGGATGATTATTGAGTAGATTATCGTCTTCATCTGGATCGTCTTCATCTATGTGTCCACTGTCTACTAAAAAATTTAGATTTCCTGTAAAATTTGAGCTATGTAACTTTACTGATGGAACATCTTCAATATGAGCTATATTTACTGTTATCTGATTCTGGTTTCTCTGAAATTACTTGCGTGGGGTAAATTTTGGAATTTCCCGGGGTCGCCCTTGTCCTCGCGGGAATCCTGTTTGTTTCCCTGATTTTGTGAGTTCTGACGGAGATTATTATTATATATGCGTTTACGACAATGTATGCCCGGATTTTTTACAATATCTGCATATTATTGCTGCATTCAAATTTTGATTCTGTTATGTACCTGAAGTTGTTGTTTGTTTACGAACATTACTATTATTATTAATATTGTTGCTAGCATTATTTTGCGGAAAGTCAGATGCATTTTGATTTCCATTCTTATTGTTTCCCTGAAATTTATTGATTTGCCAGCATCGATCTGCTGTGGTTTTTCTGTATGACAGTACTGACAAGTTACGACTTCTATGCGCCACGTCAAGGCTCGTTTCTCACCGGGTGCATTCTCCGCAAGTACAACGTTTCTTATCAGTTTTACAGTCTCTAATTCTTTTGCGGCACCAATCTTTGTATGATTAAACACTTACATACTCTCTCGAGCCGTGCCCAGTCTTTTGTATGCTTTATCATTGTCATGCCTAAGCAGAAATATTGCACAAATGCGCGTCAGTTCGTTGCGCGCGGGCACGGCGACGGGATCTCTTAGATAAAGTATTTTCTATTATGAGACAAAAATATATATATGTATATTATATTTAACGCGGAAACATAGTAAATAGCAGAGTCGATAACCTATGAATAGAAAACCTTTACTCTAGTAAGTTTGTTTGTTACCAATATAATAAATCTAAAACCAATATAATAACTCTAATAAACCTGAGATAAGTATATATTTGAATGTACATATATTAACTTTGTTCAACAGTACTCTGCTCCATTTCGCTTAGAAAAAAGAAAAAAAAATTTTTTAATTTATTCCGTTGTAAAACGCATGTTTTTTTATCACATCTTATGAACGAATATATTGACGGGAGATGAAGGTAAGATTGTTGTTGCGTGTTGAAAGTCTTCCGCGCGAAGCGGCGTCCTTCGCAATGCTCCACTTTTACACAATGTAAGCTCTGCGTTCGGCGTTCTTTATGGAATTCGCCAGACATAGTGCGATTCTCAACTTCTTCGAATGCCCCTTTCCTTCGCGATATTATAATTTTTCTATTCACCGACCAGAATATCATGAAGAATATCGCGAAACCTATATAGAGAGTATATAGCATGGAGTTCATTTTCCAAGGGAGCGCGAGTTTGAGGAGGGGCTTTTAGGCCACCGCGGATCTAGCGTGCCGGCCTGCACCTGCACCTTCCTCCTTCCTCCTCCCTCCTGCCCCGCTTTCTTTCCGCTATTTCTCGCCTCGACCGGGCACCCTCGTGCGGACGCATCACGGCCAGGAGTCGAGCGACGACGCGCCCCACTGACCGCGCATCGTTCCCTCAGCTTCGGCCTCAGCCTCAGCCTCAGCGCGGCGGCGGCGACGGCGACGACGACCACGACGGCGACGACGGCAACGTGCTCGCCTCCTGCAACTCATTCACGCGCCTTTTAGCCCCGGCCCGCCCTGGCCCGCCCTGGCCCGCTCGGGCGACGGCGACGATAACCTCCGAGACCAGCGCCAATTTCGAGCGCGCCAACTACGCGACCCGTCCGTGGCGCCCGTGCCGATTGCGCCGAAGCGACTTGGCTGACTTGGCTGACTTGGCTTTGGCTTTGGCTCCTGCCCCGCTTGCCCGAGATGTGATTCCGTCCTCCATCGGGTGGCCGAGCCGCGATCGGATCGCATCGTCGTTACGCCGACGGAGACCTCGATCTTACCGAGCTCTCGACTACGACGGCGACGCGCAGCCACCGACTTCACGTTCACCGGTCTTCACCCCGAGTCCGACACTCTTCTTCGCGGCGCGGCGTGGCGCGGCGGCTGCGCCACGCAAGTCGTAACATAGACACTCTTCCTTTCTATCGACACCCGCGCGTGGCGTCCGGCAAATCGCGCACTCAATTTATTACGTACTGAGCGAACCAAGTTTATCTCTTGCGTTGGTGTGATCATGCTGAGTGCTTCCTGGCAACCCTCGAAAAATATACGAAAGGAATATTTCCTCCATCGAAATTTGGCACTATCTCTAACACGTCTCTAATTGAAAAGTGCAAATAATTACCTAAAGTTCCTTTATTTATGACTGCCATTCCTGAATTTAGTGGTCGTTGATTCTGTGACTGCTGTAATTGTTGAATTACTTGTTGTTTGTGAGCTGAGATCCTTCGTAGCTCGTCGATGTCTATATCCCTTGAAACGGAACCCATTGATGTTTCTATTATTTCGGAAGGTGGCGTACGGATCATCTTAGTTCTGTTATTCACTTACTGTCACTGTGCACTTATGTTCTTTTTTTTTCACACGAACTTTGACATTCCTACGCTGTCACCAAAAATTATGTCACGAACTGACAAAGAGAATTCGTCCATTTTTGGGTTAATACATTTGTACTTTACCCGGGATTGGACTAGGTCGTGTGATTACTCTGAGCCGAAAAGATATCGTAACTTCTAAACTTTATAACAAGGATCGGATTTATTAATTGAATTGAAATTAGGGTAATCAACTCCAAGGGAATGAGCTTATAACGCGGAACTTCTTGAATTGGGTGACTTCGAATTTTGGAGGTCTCTATAACTCTTTCAGTTTTAGGACAACCGGAAAGAAATCTTGGTTGGATTGGATCGCTTGTTTGATCTAATTATTTATTTAATTCTTTTAAATTGAGTTTTTTTTGTCTCCTTTCCTAGGTATGGAATTAGGATTTAGTATGAATTTTCTGTTGCCACACTTTTTGGCAGCGACAATTTTAAATGAACTTTTCTGTTGCCACTCACTTATTATAGGCAGCGACAAATCTGGATAAGGTATTCAGGGAAATGGTTAAGTATTTCTAGGTAAAATAGATTTTATGATTTTAAAAGTATTATTACTTTTATTTTGAGAAATATTACAATTGTTAAATTGAAATTAGATATCGAATAAAACAAAAGTCTGAGAATAAAATGAGTTAATGAATAAAATCGCCGAAGGTAAACCGAGGTTAAGCGATAAAAAGCGATAAGGTTTGAAAGACCTAAAGCTTAAAAGAGTGCCGTGACATTTTTTTCACGCCTGTTTATACTCAAGTGGCGAGACCCCCCTCCGCGCGAGCTTCTTACCACTTCGTACATATCTTATTGTTAGTGGAGGAGGAAGGTCTTGTCTCTGTGAGTGTAATCCCATGCCTGTCTGGCCCGCGGCTCGGCAACAGCGTCGCCTGGTACGATCGCTGTCAGAAATCGGATAAATATAATTAATAGGTATCGCTCAATTGATAATTACTTTCCTAGCTATTAAAACACTCTAGATTTAAATTTTGTTTGCAACAGATTAAATTTATTCACGATATCGAAATCTTTGGTCTACTCCGTATCTCCTTTTATTTCTTAAATTTTTCTATTCTCCATTTCTTCCTTCTCACACGCTTCTATTTTTTTTTATTAGTTTATATTCACAGACTAGTTTGCGATTACTTGAACTGTGATAATACACTTTCTGAAACTCTTCTTTCCATATAAGCCTCATACAAAGTGTTTACAGAGATAGATTTGTCGAAAGACAGCTTCTTTTCTCACTCTTCTTTATTGAATGTTTATCCCTAGTTGAAACGCAGTACCATGCTTCTTGAAACTGTCTTTCTCTTTAGCACTTAATCAACTATTTATACATCGAGTCACATATGTGAAGTGAGGCTTGAGATCGAATATGAAAACTTGTCTATAAATTAAGCGCTTCTACACAGAGTCACGCGTTATTCTAGTTTTTTATTTCAACAAAAAGGGAGATTTATTTTCTCTCCCATTTCTATACGCAGTAAAAATTTAAGCGATGCAATGTATCAGTTTGTATCTTCAGTTGATTTAATAATATTTTACTGCTTTATGTTATAATACTTTCATTAACATTATTTTACTGTTACATTGTACCATCAAGCTCTGTTGACGGAACATTTAATACATACATAAATTACTATTAAGTAAGAAGTATTTAGCTCTCTCATTTATCAGTTCTACACATGTATGTATTAATAATAAACGAAATACCCAGGTGAGAATTTGAGGAAAAACTCAACGTCGAGACTCAAAAACTTGTTCAAATAAATATATTGACCTTTCACTATTTAAAATGCTATTAGTTTTTATAAACATTTATTGAATATACATATATTATTTGTTCGTACTATTTTTTTCTTTTGTACAGACTTTTTGTTAGGTTGATATATGTCGCTTTTAATTAATATCCTTTTCTCCCGACTGCTGCCAACCTTCGGTTGGCGAAGACGAGGGAGTATGCGTTTTTTATGCGTGATATTAATATTTTTGATTTTATCAACCTTTCCTAAATTAAATATTGTATTAAAAAATTGTTAATTAGTGCCGTTAATTGGTAAACTATTTTGAATTTTAATTGACTTTTGGATATTAATGTAACAATAAAGTAAGATTTGTTAACGAAAATTTAAAAAAACTGTTGGTAAAATTGATTATAGTATCTTTTCGCATCTTACGAAAACCAAAATCTTTTAAGAAATCTTGTTATAATAAATATATATATATATTTATGAAATATAGCTTAGATATAGTTTAAATACTTACCAATAGTTTAAGGTAATAGTTAACTCCAATAGTTTAGAAGTTATTTAGCAATGAAAAATGTAACTTGTTTAATTTCTATCAACAATTATGCACGCGCGAATTTATGTTGCGTGCAATGTGCGTGCGTATGTATGTGTAAATGTGTGTAAATGTCAGTTCTTATTGTCAGCAGCCTGAGGCCAGGACTAATGACAAACACATGATGGGTATCTGATCCCTTTGGGGTACTTGAATTCTCTGGCCTCTCATATTCAGGATTCATCAAATATCCGAATCTTCTCGGGGATCAATGTGTGTCCCTTTGTTTGTTACGTGTATAAAGTATCCCTAACCTTTAATAAAATATTTAAAAGTATTAACATTTAAAGTTCACGATCACCAATATTCTTTCCCCTCAAAATCTTATAAATTTTATCTGAAACATTTTTACTTGTCAGACTTAGTTTTCGAGATATTCGGCTGGGCTGTTTCAAATAGGACACTCTCTATAAAAAAATAAAGAAACTGAAAATTAATTATATTCAAAACAACGTAATTATTAAAGTTAATACGTTCTTATTAAATTTTAAATCAGTTACCTAAGTTAGTAAATTTTTAATTAAATTTCAATATTTAAAAATTATATCAACGTTTTTTAAATATTTCAATAGGCTTAAAGTCTAATCATATAATATAATGATATTACGTTTATACTATGATATGTGAAAAGTATCTTCTTATCAAAATTTAACTCTGTTTCATTATATATGATCTGAGCGGCCAACATCTCGATCTTGTTATCGTCATAATAATCATTATAAAACTCGTTGAAATCATTCTTCAAATTCGAGTCGCAATAGTTTGAACAACTCGAACGCTACATCGGATTTCTAAACCGTTTTGAAACAGATATATAATTCGTCCACAATAATCAGATATGTAATCCTCTTACAATGTTCACATACATATAATTTTCTTATACACTTCGACTTTTCACTTCTCTATAATTTGCTTTTTATTGAAGCGAATTAAAGAAGTATTACATTTGGTCACAACTCTCTTTCCAAATTACACATTACTCTTTTACGTCAAATTACACATTTCACCAGTGTAATTCGCACAATCGGGTTACACTGAAGGCGCTAGAAACATTAGACAATTGCTATTCCGAGTTCGATGGAACAGATAATGCCTTCTAGCGATGTGGAGTATGGAGATAGCAACGGTTACTCAGACACTCGTATTATTTAGACGAGAATTTGACAAGGATATTGATCAGCTCGCGACTGAAGGGATGCGCGCTATCATGGTTTCACTCGAAAGCCGATATCTAATATTGAGTGTGGAAAAATTACTCAAGGAAATGAAGCAGATGTTTGATCTGCGTCCAGGCAAATTGACGCTGAAAAAGGAATCCGATTACAAAGGACGAAATTCTGGTTTTAGACTACCTTATTGAAGTCATGGCAAACCAGCGATTGCAAAACCAAGCCTAATGAATTATTGGACAGGAGCTGAGTTATTCAAAACGTTGGAAAAGTTTAACCGGAATATAAAAGTTTGAGTGATGTTAGGACGAAAAAGGATGGAGCAAGAGTGATCAGTGGCGAGAAAGCAGATGTGCCGTCGACAAGGGGAAAACCGACAAAATGTTAAAAATGCCGTGAGATATATCGCAACGCGATACCAGCGGGCACCGGTGAAAAGAGCGTGTTATGTGTGCGAGTCACGGAACGGAGCATTTGGCGAGAGAATACTCGAAAACGGAGTTTAGCCCTCAACATAGCTGTCTGAAGACTTTACGCGAACGAAATCGACAAATGTCAATCTATCGAGTTAAGCCGTATATGATTCGCGTGAAAATTACGAGCAGTGAATCGTGTAATTATGTTGTCGATGTAATGACCGATTTAGAATCGCCTATCAGTCTCGTGCGAAATAACGTAATTCTGGGAGAGTTGTTTACTGGAGAAAAAAAAACTGTCGATTAGTTTTGCGGAATTAATAGCTCATGGTTGAGAGTTAACAGAATTTTTTGGCATCTTAGAGATCATGATTTGTGTTATGTTACATTTTGATGTAAAACAATTAATTAAATGTTTCGTATTCTTTAGTATCAATATGTATCTTATAGCACAATTTTTCTAAAATAAATTGTTTAGTTATCTTGTAGTCACTGTAGATATTTATTTAATGGTAATATGTGTTATATAAAAAAGTTAGAAGAAAATATAGTTTAACGTGAGTAGATAAAAAAAACTTTGTACTCAATTGGTGTCAACCGTTGACGCCAGTATAGCCAGAAAACGGCTTCGGTAGTACGCGGTAGCGTGGGTGAGAATAACGTACACAAGCGCATACTCACACTCTCACATACACACGCGCACGCACACGCACATGCACACGCACACACACACGCACGCACGCACATACGCACGCACGCACGCACGCACACACGCACGCACGCATGCACGAACTACACAAGTGTAAAAAGATATGTAGGTGACATATAAGCGTTGATGGTAAAAATGATAGTAATTGGTCTTACAGGCTTCAAAACATGTCTGTTTAGCCTAAAATCACCTGATTTCAATAGTTCTTATAAGAATAATGCGTTTCTGATATTTTAAAATAAAATTCAGAGGGGGCCGAAAATTGGCCTAATGGACCCTCCTCCTTTGAACTCGGATCTTCGGCTCATTAAAGCAGTGCACTTTTCTCTACGATCAACAACACATAACATATATAACAGTTCTATGTCCATAACTTTAGAGTTTGAGGAATGGAAAAGTACTTATACGGATGAGTGCAATTATAAATGTGTGTGCATGTGTGCGTGCGTGCGTGCGTGCATGGATATGCGCGTAAATAACTACTATTCGCAATATTACATCATAAGACAAAATGTCTTTTTAATATTTAAATGCACTGTGTGATTTCGGTAATGGATATATTCAAAAAACGAATATAAGTAAAGTTTGTTATGTAAGATGTTTAAGTCTGTTATTGTTTCAAATATAAAATTTTATATTTATATCTGAAATACATATTTTTAATCAATTTACAAAAAAGCCATTTACGGTCAGGACTGAATCTTGGTTGCCTAATAATATTATTCGCGTGAATTTATGTACACAAATAGCCGTTACGATAGCCGTTTTCCACGGTGGGGCCGTTTTATAATTTTACCAAGCTCCTCTATTCCATTTCAAAGAATTAATCCGTCCGGTAACAATCAATATCCGGTTTCCAGATGCTATCTTATTGTTAGTATAAGATCTCCGAAGGCGTATGAGAGCACCGAAAACAGGACTTCAGATGATGCGCATAGTGAAAATCCAGATGCATGTACGAATTTTGCAATTTTCTAATTCTGCAAAAATGCGTAGCGCCATTCTTGAGTGATATAATAATTGTTATGCAAATTATTCTTTTATGGTATCTTTTGGGCTGCAAAAAATGGTAATCTATGTACGTTTAATTACGTCTAGCGATCAAATTGCACGTTAAAATAACGTTACTAAAAAAACGCTTTGAATAAGCCGCAATTAATCTATATCATAATTTTCTGCGATAGATATTTATGTAAAGATTACAAATAACTGATTAATTGCGACACAAGATGTATTCATGTACCTATATATAAAATTGAAGATTTATTTAGCACGTTCGAGTTAAAAGAGCAATTTTTTAAAGCAAAGGCATAACGTATATTTTAATAGACATATATACGCTTAATTTAAATTAAAGAAGAAGAATAATAGAGGAAAAAAATTGAAATTGCAGTACAAAAAAGAATTATTGTCTCGCAGCTTCTTATCTTCTGAATTTCAATTAATCATCTTTATTGATATGAGGGAATGCGGCCTCATTTGATACGTAGTTCCATTTTGATACCCAAGATTTGATATGTATCTATGTTACGATAAATTCTAAAAAGGTCAATGTGATGCAAAATAAACGAAGGTAAAGACGCGCGCATTTACTATTTTAACATAAATTAGCATAAAATAATAGTATTTTAAGTAATTAGCCGAGCAGTTCCAATCATTGTTTAATAAAATTTTCCCGGTGACTTGCCATCCCTAACTTTTTACTTTTCTTCTTGCTTTTGGTTTCTATCGTATAAAATAAACTTCACAGGAAGAAGTTATAGGTTTTCGCCTAGAATGGAAGCTAACGTTCGGATAGAACGGAAGCTAACGTTTTCGTCTACTTCCACAAATTCGTTCCGACCAATTTATTTGCAACGTTTATTCGCAACAGCGTCATCGTGAACAACTCTCCTGCTTCTTACAGAACGCGAGTCAAGACTAGCAGTCATAAGAATGTTAAATCGCATATAAGTGCATATAAGTGTAGGGGAGAGTTGGCAATTACCGAGCCCCTAAGAACCGAAGCGTATATCTAAGCTCAGAAATGCTTCAAAAAAACAAACTGTGCAGTTTTAGATAGGTCATTTATTTGGCTATCCATATATCATAGCAATAATCTTGAAAGTTAAACACAAACTGAAATATTAATAATTTTCCAAAAAATAAGAAAACGCGGTATTATCAAACTGGTCTGATAATATCGTGACCAGGTCTGATAAAATCGTGCCCAGTTTAATAAAGCCGTACCTATAAAAATTACTCTGGCTTCAGCCAGTGACATGAAGTAGAACACAATAACAAAATGTTTTTTTTATATTTATGCATTAATATCGTCTAGTAGGTACCTACATATAAAAATAAGTGAATGCGTTAACAAATAACGATCATTATAAATTCAAATCAAAACTTAAGCAACGATCTTTTCTGTAAGCACCTTACATTGTAAACTAAACAGTCTTGGTAACTCTTAACACACAATTATCGTTATACCTATGAGTATTATACCTTGGGCGCGAAATTATCAAACTCAATCATTTCACTTTACAACCTTAAAATATATAGGAAAGAAACGCGTGTTTCTAAAATCACTTTGCAACCTAATTTTATAGTGTTTTAGCCTATCAAATCCGTCAAATTTATTTCTCTAATGTAAATATTATATTACTCACCTCTTATCGAAACTACCAGCAAAATTGCAACGAGCAAGCAGAGAAGCTTCCAGAGCGCACTGTGTTTACATGGACGGCCGGAACGCATTGACGGCGCATGCGGGTGGGGTATTTCGTGTTACTCTATGATATTAACATCATTGTAGGCGCGTAATACAAATAGTTATTGAGATAAACAATGGCGCGGAATTGTCAACCGCGCGGTAATTGCCAACTCTCCCCTATACGTACGTGTCTAAATACGCTAGCTGGGAAATCGTTGTGTCGACTTCATCATTTTCATCATTATGGATGAGCGTTGCAAAATTGCGTTGCAACGTATGAAACTGTCACACCTTATTAAATTATTTGAAGGTATAGGTGTGATAGCGACTTATTTTTATACTACATCAAGACATATTATCCAAGCCAACCAAATGGTGCAGTTGCCACTAAAATATTTGTAGTTAAAGTATCAAGAAATAGTTTGGTTGGGGCAACCAGGTATCATCACTGCTGTAACATAGTCACTCAATAATTGCTCTGTGGTTGCAGCAAACACATAATTGGTTGTTCCATATTTTACTATTAAATCTGAATGACAATCAGATTTCTGTGTGAATCAGCCATACTGTTTTTTCCGTGTAGGTATCTATAATTCTATACATACTAGAATGCGAATTGTAGTGTATTTCGGCTAGCATTTTTAAAGAGAATGATGTAAGCGAGATGGCTACCCATATAGCACAAAATATTTTTTTAATATTTTTTAAATATTTTTTAGGAAGATTAAAATAATTTACAAAAATATTTTTTAAATGTTTCTATGTCCGCCAGATTATGTCAGAAAAATATTTTCGAAAATATTTTTAAAAAATTGCAAATAAATATATACAATAATATTTGTAAAATCTTTCTATCAAAAATATTGCTTCAAAAAATAAAATATGTTTAACCCAATCAGCAATAATTGTTTCACGTTTGAAAGATTTTTTTAATATTTGAAAAATATACATTACACACAATATACTTTACATCTTACTTTGGAAAATATTATTTTGCATATCTATATCATTGCAGCAATTTTGGTTGAGCCTTGCGTTGTATTGCTGACAAAGATATGTCTCGCGGATGTCATGATTTTGCTTCGCTGGAAACCTGCTGCTTATATTAGCCCTCAACTGAAATTTACTTACGAGTTAAGTCTTACCATTATGCGCCGCTTAGTGGCGTCGTTGCAAACTATCACGGAAAGATGCGCTACCATGCATCTTTCTTAATTAAGAATATTTCATAATATTTTAAAAATATTTGAAAGAAGATTATAAACCCAATAATAAATAAATTTAAAATATTTTTTAAATATTTTGGAACGAGATTATAAAACAATAAATATGTAGATTTAAATTAATATTTCAAAAATATATTTTAAATATTTAAGAAAATATTGTCTGGGTAATAAAGAAGAACATTTTTATAAATATTTTTAAAAGATTTTTAAAATATTCTTAAAAATGTTACCACAGAAGGTTTTTAAATCATTTTTAAATATTCCTAAAACAATTTTAAAATGTTTCTTGCAATATTTTTACAGAAATATTCAAAAATATTTTTTGAAAACATTTTGTGCTGTATGGGTAGTACACTCGATACGTGAGCGTGCTGGCAAGCGAGCTGCGTGGCGCCGGCTGATCGGTCCGGACGATAGCCGACGAGACTGGTGCTCGGATTACACAGTCGACCAGACGTGTCGAATGTATTAAGCTACTAAGTTACTGAATAAACCTTTAAGTTGTTAATTCTACGTTCTGAGTTCCACGGTTCATTTCTACTTCCACTGCGTCACCTCAATACACCACACGAATTATGCGATTGACCGATCAGGTGTTAGAAAGGGAAGTATTAGAAAGGGAAAAAAGTACGCTCAAATGACCCTCTCTTTCGGCAACTGCCAGAACAAATAGATCACCTATTCCAGTTTGTATGTATGTATATTCCAGTATGTTCAGTGACTCGATGTGACAGCGCGGCGATATATGTATAATATAAATATGCCATCCAACTTTACGTTTAATTCAAAGTGAACTAAAAGCTCGTTAACGCTTACTGCGATTCATCGCATTGTATATTAATACTGCACACCCAGCAAACGCAAAAGGATTAAAAGATATTAAAATTTTTTAATACCTTTGAATCCCTTTTTTGGCGGAATTAGATGAAATTAGATGGGATTCGAAATGAGATGGTCCAATCCCATGGAATCCAAAATTTTTGGAGAAATAAAAAAAATTATTTATTTCGAAAATTTATTACTATTTTTTAACTAAATTTGTTTCTTAAGATGCAGTCTATGATTATAAATATTTTCTCGTATCTGAAAAAAACACTTACCTTGGTGGGATTCGAACTCGAAACCTCTGCATCGTGAGCCAACTGCCTTACGTGGTGGACTACTTCTTAATTTAATGTAAGTGTTATATATAGTCTACATATGGGATAACCAGCGCAAATATATAATTTTTCAAAAATCATCTTAAGAAACAAATTCAGTTTAAAAAGAGTAATAAAATTTTGAATTGGATATATAATATAATATTTCTTAATGTCGGGTGAATGTCAGAAACCAGTGTCGGCTCATTACGAAATTTTGTGTTCGTAAATATATTTATGAAAAAAGTATATTTATAAAGTTAAAACATCCTTATCAAATCCACCTTATTCTATGCAGAAATTCTTTTGCGCGCGCAATGGAACTAACCTCTCAATCATGCAGTGATTCAGTGCTGTACCGTGCAGCTATATCTTATGGATCTCTCAACCATAATATTTGTGCTGCAGACCACATAAGAGAGATAGCAATAATTCTTTGGTTGAGGCAACCATATACGAGGGTATTGTAACCGAATGTCACGTATCGTAAGAACTACGGTTATGAAAACTGTATAAATGAGCATATCTTAACAGCTACATTCAATGTAATATCAATTAACTTGAATTCACATACATTTCTTTTTCAATCATAGAGAATGTTGTTGTAACAACCGTAGCAATTTTCTCCGTGTGAGATACCACATATGTGGAAGATAAGATCGCTAACAACAAGTAATCAATTTTTAGTGTCGATAGTCGAGGTTGCTTCAAAGATGGTTCTAGTAGACATTGGAGAACAAATGTATGTTTGTTCAATGCCTAATGTATTCGAGGCTGATTAATTAAAACCTTTTACTTTTAAAAATTATCTTTAATCGATAATTTTATGTAAAATTGATAATGTAATTTATTGTAAGAATGCGTATTATAATACTTAATATTATTTTAAAAAACACTATGTCTTATATGACTTTATGCGCTTGTTACTCGGAGTATCCAGATAGCACAGAGAATCGAAAAAGAATACTTTTGTATGTCACCAATTCTGAATTCTTTTTTAGATGCAAAAAGAATTCTTCTTAGAAAAAGAATTCTTTTTGCATCTAAAAAAGAATTCAGAATTAGTGACATAAAAAAGAAGTCTTTTTCGAATCTCTGTGCTATCTGGGTAGAGGGTAGATTAGAATACAATTCTCCTCATCGAGCTCACGCTGTACGCTGAAAAACGAAAAATAATATAATTTATTTTATTGTCAACTTAATTGTATATATATTTGCAATAAAAATTGTCTAATATGATTTTTGTAAATAAAACGTTTTATTTTAATGTAACAATACCGACTGTTAAATATTTAAAAAATTTAATGTTTTACATTAGTCTGTTTATCCCAAAGTTACCAAAAATTAAACTAATACGGAACTTTTAAAATTACAATTAATTCATAAGAATGACTTTCAATTTTGTAAGTGATAGGGAATGACATATTCAATATATATTATAGACTCAAATAACGATGGGATAAAACTAGGAATTTAACGTATTATACTCGTTTTTCAATCTTAATTTGGAATAAAATGGAATTTGTTCTGTTGTAAATATCGCCGGAATTCAATGGAATTCGATATACATATTGATTTCCAAATTTGGGATTCAATGGTATTTATTTCATTGTCGGAATAGTCGGAATTCAATGGAGTTCAACACGGACACTTTTCAATCCCTATCCTGGCATTCAATGGTATTCATTTTATTGTCAGAATAGACGGAATTCAATGGAATTCAATACGGAAATTTTTAATTCCTAGTTTGGCATTCAATGGTATTCATTTCGTTAACGGAATCAATGGTATTCAATGGAATTCATGACGAAACTTTCCAATCCCTAACCTGGCATTCAGTGGTATTCATTTCGTTACGTTTTTGTGTCGGAATTGGATGGGATTCAAAAAAGACAAATTCTTTCCAAAATAAGGAATTCCATGATATTGAAACTATTTCAATCCCTTTTTTGGACAAAATGGAATTCGGAAAGTCCTTAATTGAATTCCTGGCAATCCCGTTTTAATTCTTTTCAATCTTTTTTCGTTTGCTGGGCAGCGTAATCAAGTTTCGTGCTTCGGTTGTGTGCTTCTATCTGCGAACAACCTCGAGAGTGCGAATTCCAACCATAAACTCTTGGGTTTGTTTATTTATAGAGCATAACCACGATTTATCGGCGGCCTGCTCCCACCTATCATTTGATCCTTTCAGCCTGGAAGTGTCCTTGACGAAAAATTACGCGCTAAATTTCCGTTTTGAATACGTCTCTTTATCAAGAATCGCAAAAACGTCGACGTATTTTATGTTTTTAACGGTATTGTATTAATTATTAAAAACTTAAAAACTTTTTAAACTTTTTAAAAAAAAGGTACAAAATAGGCGCCAAGTCTACGCACCTGTCTACCTGCAAAAAGTATCATATCAGAAAATGGTACCACATAGGAATAAATCTTTGGAAAGAAGTTGTCATATATTTAACAACAATTGATCAAAATAAAAAAAATTTTAATCCAAAGAACTTGTTGCGGTGTTGCTACACTTAAAAATATTTAAAAACGATTAAAATGTTCGTATGTTTATGTGTGAAATGGACATGATAAAATTATTTAATTTAACATTATATATATTACTTTACCTATATATTAAATATATTATAAATAATATTAAATATTATAAATATATTCTAAATTATAAATAATATATGTTATAAATTTAAGTTATTCAATGTAACAACATCATATTTTTTTGCAATAAATATATTTTTTATTTTGAATAAATTTTTAATCATTAAAAATATATAGGGGTAACAGCTTTTATTCAAAGATTTATTCCTACTTGATGCCATTTTTTAATATGATTTGAGGGAACTTGAAACCTTCGTTCGTCATCTTTTCGAGATAGCGATGGTCGATGATAGTCCTGCCGCGTATTTGTTCAACTCTACTGATTTTCTGATTGGGGTATATAATACACCGCCGAAGGAAAAATTTACTGGTACAGGATTGTAGGCATAGTTTTTATAGGAACGCCCTATCTGCTCATTGCTCGATACTTTTTGTAAGTAGAGACAGGCGCGTGTACTTAGCGCCTCTTTTGGTGCCATTTTTTTTATAAAAGTACATTTTTATAAATATCTTATTTAAGTATGTTAGATACGATTGATATATGTACACGTTTATAAACTCGTAAAGTTATTGCAAGATGTGTTTTATTTAGGAGAACAACTTTTATTAATTATTTATAAGTTGTGAAAAATAACCATTAACAAAAAGTCTTTACGAAGGATAAAAAATACACCAAGTACCTACATGAAAAACCAAAGTATAGGTATATGTAGATTTTGAAAGAAATACATCGACACTTATGATACATAAATAAATAAATAATAAATGTAATATATTATTTATTATTTATTCATTTATCATAAGTGTGGGTGCTTTTGTGGGAATTTTATTACCTTTTATAGAAATTATGGTAAATATATGCATAAAAGGTTACACCTCACCAATTTTATCACTACTTAAATATTATCACCGTAGGGGAGGTCTTTCTGAGTAATTCCACGTAAAAAAAAATGGGGGACGGCATTAGTTCAGAAGAAATAGCAAATTAAAGTTTCACAATTTTAATACTTTTTTTTAGGTATTATAAAGTCACATTATATATAGTTCTAAGAGAAGTAATTTGCTGATATATGTGTATAGACAGTGCTACCACCCCTCCCCCGCAAGCAGGGATAAGTCGGGGTGAACCTCGGTTTGCGTGGAAAATCATGGGTATTTTGTCAACGATTAAGAATTGATTGATTTTACATAATTCGTTAGAAGATTTTACCATGCAACTACACGAATTTCTCAGCCTCGTTAACGGTAATAATAAGTCGATCAATTCGATTGTTGACAAAATATCTATGACTTTTCACGCAAACCGAGGTCCAACTCCATCCACCCCTGTTTGCGGGAGAGGGACTACCGCTCACATATGTACTGTCTACACACTGTCATACACATATCAGCAAATTACTTCCCTTAGTACTGAAAAAAATAACATATTATTACAGCATGTACAAACTTTAATGTCAAACTTTAATTTGTTGTATCTTCTAAACTAATATCGTCCCCCATTTTTTCTTGCGTGGAATTACTCAGAAAGACCTTCCCTACAACATATTTAAGGCGATAAAATCGGTGAGGTTTAACCTTTTATGCATAATTATCGAAATTATTTATGTATAAATCTTATCTTATACATAAATACTACACTTTGTCACCAAAGAAAATGTACGCATTTTTGGCATTTCGAGGCCAACTTCATTTATTTACTTTAGAATTATGGAATATCAATTTCATTCTTTCGATAATTTCTAGATTCGATACATTCAAGTTTGAGTTTATAGTAGAGCATTCGCGCGCGCGTGCAATCGACTTTTATTTCAAAATGGATTACGAACGATCGAAAGATCTTGTAAATGCGGTAATGAACGACGCGACGTAAGGATTGTGTTATCTATTCTGTATTTTTTATTGTATTGTAATAATAACACGAATATATTGTATACCTATACACATATTGATATATCAACTTTTACAAAATTTGTTATGCTTAATTTAGTGTTCATATAATTATTTTGAGAGAATCGTGTTAAACAATTTAATAATAAACTGTATATATGTTACGGTCAAAGGACGGAGCGCGGTCACTCCTCAGTTTGACTGGTCGATCCTGAAGATTGACCAAGACGCTTGGTCAATTCTCAAAACATTTTTGTGTTTCGATTTTTGACTAGGGCGTTTTTTGTCTATTCTAGGAGTGACTAGCATGGCTGGTCAAAGGAAGAAACTAAGAAAAACACTTTGGACCTTGCCTAGTCAATTCGGCCCCCCTCCCGTACCCCCCACGCGCGCGCGCGCGCGCGCGCGCGTGTGTGTGTGTGTGTGTGTGTGTGTGTGTGTGTGTGTGTGAGTGTGTGTGTGTGTGTGTGTGTGTGTGTGTGGTAATTTTTAATTTGAAGATTAAATTAAAGCATGTGTCCAATTACTGCCTCCGCGCATACCTATTTTCCACGCGAAACGAGGTGCCACATGTAGGTTTTTTTAATTAATTAAACACCAAATAAAGGCACACCTAGGATTAACTCGCGCTCGCCGGCACCGTTTCCCCGCCACCAGCGTCGCCGATCCGCGGGGTATAAAACTCCGTGGATTTTTGTAATTATCAGATTTCGCCGTTAGTCAGCTCCTGATCTCATCGATCACTCCGCTTCTCATACTACCGAAATCCAGATCCTAGCTATCAGCCGCCCATAGCAGGATGACGTCTAAAGACGTCTTAAAGACGTTTTATTGACGTTAGAGACATCATTAAGACGTTATTAATATGTCATTTAATGTCACTCTGCTACCTGGGTGGGGTAGAGAATCTGTTCTCTGTCTCCGCCGAGTAGGGGAGACCGGGGCTAAACAGTCCGTTTTTTTTCGGTGCCGATTTTTAACAACAAAATAAATAATTGTAGTTAAACGTGGTATACCACTGTAAAGAGTGAATTTTTAGCTACAAAATTTATATAGGAAATTTTTGTTTACGTCGCTGTGTTTAACCGGTATAGAGCAAAAACGACAACGGTGGAAAAATTGAAATCTCAAAAATGCCGGGGTATAACAGTCTGCACTGCATTTTCAATACATATACGTACATCTAATTCTAAAAAATAATAGGATACATGCAATAATTGTTTTTTAAGAGAAAAATATAAAAATTTATTTAAAATTTTTATGCGAAACATTATTAAAAAATAGTTACGAGGGTTTCTCTTTCCGCAGAAGTCACTCGCCCGACTTGTTTCACTCCTCGACGTCCGATGACTCTATTCGGTGTCTGAACGGTTGTAATTCCCGTCTCATCCATATTCCATATGAAGTGAGCCCGAAAATGCCTTGGAAATGCACCCGGACTGCTTACTGACCGATTAGCCCCAAACACAAGTTTCAGGTTTGATCGCCCACGAAATATTAGACATCAACGATAATGAAAAGACTACACTGGATTCGTGTTCAGCATGCATTACTCTTTATAATCACGTACCTCAAGATTTGGAGAGCAAATATTATTGCAGATATTACAAAATTTCCACGCGCAGAAAATGTAACTTTCACCTTTCGAAAACACGTTTGCCCTCGTAAAAATCATAACACGGCAGGTAACCTGCCGAAACTCCGTTGATCACATGGGTACTATAAGCAGCGTTTACAATGTTAATAGCGAGTTCGCACAATATACAGGTTCCGAGATATTTGATTAGACGTATTTACCCCGTAGATGTTTTAGCCCCGGTCTCCCCTACGTCTCGGCGATTCCCTTTTCCGTTTTCTGCGACGGGATCTCACGCGTTTCCGTCTCCGCGTACATTTTGTGCTTTGCGCCATTTTCACGATCGGGCATACAATTGTCACGCGTTAAGGCCCGCGCACAATGAAAAATATAAGGAACAAGGAACAGATATTAGCGATGAAAAACACAGGTAACAGAAACAGGGAATAACACAACAGGCAATAGATTTTTAACCTATCGGAAGCCGTGTAGCTACACCAGCTTTATTCCTGATTTCTTATTCCTAATCGCTAATATCTCTTCTTTGTTCTTTATATTTTTTATTATGCGGGGGCCCTTACGATCCGCATTGATCACTTCTATCGATCGCCCGTCGCGCGCTTCCGTCAGCCAGCGCCGCACCGCCCGAGCGCGACACGATTTGCATACACCCTATTGGCATTTATGCGTTCAGACCACTGTAATTACGCCCATAACTACATTTTGTAAAACTTACGGGAAATAACTCTTTTTGTAATCACGACTACTCACGTATCGTGTGACTATACACTATTTGATATCTATATTAGCCGCGTAACTTCAAGACAGGTTGTTTTATACTTTTAAACTTTGTGCAATGTTAATGTCAAATGTAGGAAACAAGTACCTACATAATTATCATGCAAATATTTTTATATGAAACAAATAATACTTTTAATAAGTAATTTATTATTAGTAGTAATTTATTTTATAGTACACAAAAATATTATTAGGCTACTAATTAAGATCTGTCACGTTCTGTCAAAATTAAGTTAATTCGTCCGTTTTTGGGTCAAAACATTTAAGTAATTTACCCGGGATTTGGACCAGGTTGTGCGATTAATCCAGTCCGAAGAGATAACGAATTTTGTATGTTTTAAAACCAAGGTCAGATTTGTTTATTAAATTAAAATTTGGAAAATCTATTATTAAATCCAAAGGGGTTAATTTATATGGAATAAAGGTTCAAATTTTATTATCTCGAATTTCAGTTTCTAATTTCTTTAATTTGAGAAATAATGGAAAAGGATCTTGATTTAGTTGTATGGTTTGTTTAATCTGAAATTTAATTCTTTTAAGTTGGAATCTTTTGCCCCCTTTTCTGGGCATGAATGAGGATTAAAAGAAATCCTATTGCTACTCTTTGGCAGCGACAGGTAAAGGAAGGAAATCTCCTGTTGCCACACTTTTTGGCAGCGACAAGAATATCAGGAATATACTGTGGCAGCGACAGTTAAGAGTTGTGGAATTAAAGGATTTTATAGTAAAATTAGTTTCAAGAATTAAAATTAAAATTACCTTTATTCAGGGAGAATTTTCTTACAACTATTGTTTAAGATCTGGTTTAATTGATATGATTTTAATTGTTGTTAAGATCTGTCTTAAAAATTTGCTGAAGTCAAAATTTAAATATATTAGTTCGAATAAAGACTGTCGGTTGATTAAGTTATGAGCGCAAGAAAATAATTAACTGACTGACAACAAACAACTAACTCCCAACAACTAACTCTACGATGATTTTTCGCGCTTATTTATACTCAAGTGGCAAGAACCCCCCGCGCGAGCTTCTCACCACTTCTTTGTCTTTGAATCTTAAAGGAGGAGGAAGGTCTTATCAATAAGTGTAATTCTATGCCCTGCGAGCTGCGGCCTGAGAACCGTCTCCCATCAGAAATCGGATAATTAATCGATATCGATATCTCTCTCTTAACATTCCTGGCTATTTTTAGATTGAGTTAAATTTTGCTCGCACGTAACAGATCCAAGCTCGGACCATAAGTGGCTTATTTAATATTGATTGATTGTATATCGTAACGGTCTTATTTCTTTTATTATAATATATTATTAATTAATCAAAAATATATAAAATAATATTTTTAGACGATAATACACACATTAAAAAGACATTACTAATACTTACTACTAGGATATATTGAAATATGCATGAATTATTTACATCTTATGCATAATGTTGTTAGTAATAAATCAAAAACCTGCAGAACTATTTGAAAATCAAACACTGTTAGAAACATCGGTACTTACTTTCATTATAATTAATATATCGTATATGATCGAATAAAGTAGTTCATTTTCCTTTGTTTCGGCTTTTAAATATAGTATTACACTTTTGTAAACATTTGAAACAAAACTTTTCTAAACATCTCGTTATGCAGATTAATTGGATAATGACTAAAAGCCTCCGCACAAGATTCTCGTATGGTATCGTAGCGTAGCGTAACATGGGTCAACGCACGAGAAAACGTATCGGTTAGAGCCTCCGCACAAGACTCTACGTATACCTAACGCCGTAACCGTTGTGCGTTGACCCATGTTACATTACGCTATTAGGGAGCTGGTGGCCATTTCGGTATATGATTTGCTCATGTTTCATATCGATAGGGATTAAAGTTCAGATCAATACGAATCGATTAGGTCCAGTCAATTAAGGTCCTACGTCGCTGCGTTTTTGCGTTACAGCGCTTCAAATTTGTAAAAAAAGAAAGGGTACTAAATCATTTGCTCATGTCTGCCTCTGGGGCTGATGGTCAAAATCATCCTGAAAACGAAGAAAATCCATGAGGCAGACATCCAGGGCTCTGCATTATCACGGGACGTAGTTGTAAAAATGTAAAAAAAAAAGCTGTACTAACAAGTAAGTCATTTGCTCATGGTTCTAGTTGCGTCCATTCGATTCATTATGACTCCCTAAATACGAAAAAAATTTGGCAGACATTTTGCTCACTGATTTTGAGCTGTACAGTTTTTTGAAATTCATGGAATCAAGGGAAAGCGGGTATTACGGCTGATTATTGTTATTATTAATAGTTTTACTATTATTATTTTGTTTAGTAATTTGTATTAACTCAACCCAACAGGTAATGAAAAAGTAAAAACGTCCTTCTTCGTACGAGCGAACGTGCCTGAGAGGGAAAGAAAGCGTGCGAAAGAAGAGAAGGCTATTATATACATTATATATCTATATATAGGTGTACCCCAGCTGTATCGTACATATACATTTAGATACACAATACGGAAAAGGTCGGAACTACGGAGTTATACCGTTCTCACTCACTTCTCTCCAATAAAAGAAAGACAAACTATGCAGTTATTTTGTACCTGCGGGACGACAGTTAGGCTGCGTTCGGAAACGTCACCCGGGTACACATGGGTATACTCTCTTCTCCTTTTAACTCGCTAAGATAGAAAGAGAAAGGAGTATACTTATGTGCACTCGGGTGACGTTTCCGAACGCAGCCTTAACAGACTTAGAACCTGAATATTTGAAATATGTTTTGAAAATCGCTCCTATCGATTGCTTATATGTAACATTAATTATTTTCATTGATATTTTGTAGACGTAGAATTTTTTACTTGTAGCTTGGCGTCGAGTTTTTCAAAAAAATATTCAAATGGTCTGCCTTTGGAATATCAGAGGCCTGGATGTCTGCCTCATCGATTTTCTTCGTTTTTATAAGAAATCTAAACATCAGTCCAAGAGGCAGACATGAGCACATGATATAGCACACCTTTTTTTTTAACATTTTTGAAGCGCTGTCAATTGACAACGCAGAGGCAACATGCTGGCAGACCATTTTTCTGTGGTCCTTCACATTGTCTTTAATCGAACAATTCAGGTCTGCCAAGTGTGCACTTCATATACACTTCATATACACTTTTTTAAATAAAAAAAAAAAACTTGAAAAATTGATTACTACAAAAGTCAGAGCTCTGGATGTCTGCCTCTTCGATTTTCTTCGTTTTCAGAAGGATTCTGAACATCAGCCTCAGAGGCAGACATGAGCAAATCATATAGTACCCCCCTTTTTTTTAAACAAATTCAAAACGCTGTCAATTGACAACGCAGCGCTACCATGGCGGCAGACGCGGTCCTTAATGTTTCTTATGGTACAATTATCGCTATTAATAATGTCTGCCACATGAGCAAATCATATAGAAATTTTGGCCCCCAGCTCCCTAACTACTACGTTAGCATACGAGAGTCTTGTGCGGAGGCTCTAATGCTCCAATTCTTTTCTACTTCATATAACGTCTTACACGTTGCTCCAAATTTCAGAGATCCTATGCAAGAAATTCGTACACCAATATTTTTTACAATGCTAAAACGTAATGTGCAAAAATAAGTTGACTGTAATTTCTGTTTCCAACGTTCGATTTTTGTTAAACGTCAATGCCACACTTGAAACACTGTGTATGACCTACTAGGAATTTCATTATCAAAAGCTTGACTAAGCATTTCGAGAGTCTCAAGGATTGATTTTTCAAGGGGCGACGTTTTGAAATAGTACAAGATCGAATTTCAGACGTTGACGCTCTACAGAAAAAAGAATTGCAAGGAGCGTTTGAAACACTGGGGTTGTATCAAATTACGCAGGAGGTATATTAAAAGCTATCTAAGCTAAATTATCAGAACACAATAAATTATATAGAATTAATTTGCTAATTATTTGCTATTTTTTGCTTTTAAAAGTAATTTTTTGTTCCAACTATTAAAAAATTACAAAGGGCTAGATAGTTTAAAATTAAGCTGCCACATCACTGTAAAAAAAGCATATACATAAGTCAAAGCAAAAAATTAATAATACCAAAATTATTTACTATTTTTTTGCTACTTTTTGCTTTTAAAAGTAATTTTTTTGCTCCAACTATTAAAAAGTTACAAAGGGCTATAAATAGCTTAAGATTAAGCTATCACGCCATTGTAAAAAAAAAAACAGTGTATACTGTGACAAGAAAAGTAAAATTTCCCCTAACGTCAACTCACGCTTGACTCATTTACTCCTCGAAGAGTCGCCAAAATTTGTTTATTTGTTTAATTGTTGATGTATGTATCCTTTGTTTGTCTCGTTTGAATGTTTGTTGTGTTTTGCATTTATTCGTATATTATCAAGCTCTATTGAGCTCTCGATAACGCGCGTGCGTAGAAAGATCAATATCGATCCATATAGATAGATCCATATAGGATATAGATTAGAAAATTGGGGAGGAAAACGGTCCGCGCGCTGCCGTTAGGAAGCAAGGAAGGACGGGAAGTCCCTTCCGTCTGTTGAAGCGGCTAGTCGAGGAATAAATATAAATCTGTATAAAGTGTATTCTAATTGTAAAGTGTAAATTATTTGAATTGTGGTTGAATCCAAATTGAAGACAGCTTAGTCGGAGAAGCCTGTACTTAGTGAGTCAAAAATAAATTGTATTTCTTTGCCTCAAGCAATAATAATAGCAGTCTTGCAAATCTAATTTTTTTGGGTCCTCCAACTGAACCCGCCTTATGTCATCCCATGCGAAAATTATAATTATAAGTTTATCAGTTCCTTTAAAACTGATTGGCGCCCAAATTAATTATTTATTATTTGTTATTTATTGCCGAATAAATTATTAGAGCCCTGCTAGCCGAAGGACCCCGGCCGCGGCAGGTGAAGGATAAAATTATCTTGTCTCAATACATAAGTCAAATCAAAAGATTAATAATATCAAAATTATTTGCTACTTTTTTGTTATTTTTTTGCTTTCAAAAGTAATCTTTTGCTCCAGCTTTTAAGATATCAAGAACAAAATGCGACGCTCAAGAGTAAAACACATTAAAGAAATTAGTTTCTCGTATTATTGTAGCATCAGAATGTTCCCTGAATTATTTGCTTTCAAGATATCCAGATTCCGAATTTTTTGTTCGCGAAATAAATTTAAATTTATATTTTACTCATTATAGGTCTGTTTTTTATTGCTGCACTGCTGAACTAGTGCAGTAAGTTAGAGTGGGACAAGTATATTTTGTTTTACTTTAACTTACTGCTAGTTCAACAGTGCAGCAATAGAAAACAGACCTTTTATAAGTCTGTTTAAATATCTCGTTAATTTTATTTTTTTATATCTTTATTATGTTACAGGAATAATTGTGTATTAAATTAAATTAAATAAATTTAAATTAAACACATTATATTTATGTAAATAACTTTTTTATTTATTTACATGTATCTATTTTTTATTAATTTTGTGCGTGCGTGCAGGGTGTTACCTAAGTAAGTACACAAACTTGGGGATATTCTTTGCCTTATTTTAAGAAGAACAGATCCTATAAACATCTTTGTTTTCAAAATACAGGGTGTCATATGTCTTTTAAAATTGGAAAGTTGAAAAACGTTGCCCCGTTTTTACAATATTATTGTCAGTTATATACCGTTGTAAAATAATATACTATTGTAAAGTTACTTCTCTCTATTTCCAAATTAACTTAAAAGTGAGCAAAAGAATATTTTTGAAAGTAAAAAGTAGCAAAAAAAATGGCAAATAATTTTAGCATTAATTTTTTGCTTTGACTTATATGTTATTTTTTACTGACTGAAAAAAAAATATATTTTTTAAACTTATTTCGCGAGCAAAAAATACGGGACTTGGATATCTTGAGAGCAAATAATTCGGGGAACATTGTAATGCTATAATAATGCGAGAAACTAATTTCTTTAATGCGCTTTACTCTAAGCAAAAAAATTACTTTTAAAAGAAACAAAATAGCAAATAATTAGCAAATTAATTCTATATATAATTTATTGTGTTCTTATAAATTGGCTTAGATAACTTAATATACCTTCACGCGGGACTACTTCGATGCGGGATTAAAAGCCAATTGTAAATAGAGTAAATGGGGTGATATTTTTCGCAATAAATTCTTTGTAGTGATTTAAAAAATACTTATTATTAAATTGATTATCAATTTAATTATGTGGTTGTATTATTTTATACTACATTACTTGAGACTGCATTTCAAAATTGACAGTAATCGGTGCGTAGATTGCTGAGCGGAAAAATGTATATACGCAAAGTTATTATAGACACAAAGATCCAGTCCAATTGTATAAAGCATATTTTGATTTACTATTATATATAGCATTCACTCGACTTGACACGGCAACCCAGTGCTTCAAATGTTCTCTGGATATTTTGTTTCTGTAGAATGTCAAGTACCGCTTGTAATTTGATCTCCTGCCTGTGCCGTTTCAAAATCGTTGCTCTCCATAAGACTAAAAAAATCGACCATCGAGACTCTCGAAATGCTTTGTCAGGCTTTTGATAATGAAGCTTTAGGTCTAGGTTATACATAGTAGTATTTCGAGTGGCGTTCACGCGTAAAAGGAACCAAACATTGATAAAAAACGACAAGCACGTAGAATCGTTTTTCAACAAAAACGTCGCCCTGCCATCCATAACATTTGTGACATCGTTGGAATTTCATATTAAGTCTCAACTGGAAATCACTAACAATTTGAATATGTATCAAGTTAAACCTTAAGGTGATTCAAGTTGATCCTGACACAATCTAAAAATGCAATAGTTTTTGACTCCCAACACTAGTGCCGGTTATCCTATACTCTCCGTATCCGCCAGATAACCCCAGATTATATGCTTTATTTTTCTTCTCAAATATGAAAGCTGTTTCTCTCCTCCCATTTCTCTCTCTTCCCATCTCCCTCCCTTCCCAGTACTCTCCCTTCCAATTTCTCGTCCATCCCATTTTTCCCTCTCTTTTCAGTTCTCTCCCTTCTACTTCTCGTCCATCCCACTTTTCTCTCGTCCTATTTATTTCTCTCTCTCTCTCTCCTATAAACTCTGTCTCTTCCTACCATTTTCTTCTCAGATCAATATATCGTAGCATATATGCACACAATATGCAATGAGAATGTATATTAATATCTATAAAAACTTACCTTTTTAAAAAAGTGTGCAAATTAAGAATTTGCACATTGCTTCCTCACTATTTTTAAGTGTGCAAATTAGGAATTTGCACATTGCTTTTTATTGTGCTCACAAAGCTCCTCTATGAGGAAGTTTATTTTATTTAATGCATAATTATTAGTATTTATTAATTTGGTTTCCTCATAGAGGAAGCTTTATGAGCATAATAAAAAGCAATGTGCAAATTCCTAATTTGCACACTTGAAAATGGTGAGGAAGCAATGTGCAAATTCTTAATTTGTACACTTTTGTTTTATTTTTATATAATTTTTACAGAAAATTTATGAACTTTATCCTCTTCTGGATCAAATGTTACATCATTCTAGATCAGATTAGGATATCGCTTTTTAATGTATTTTTGTTCAAATAATATATGTTAGATTGTCATAAGAGTCATTTCTGAAAAATTTATAAACCTTTGATCGTATATAAAGCTAGGTCTAATCAACCAAATCTTAAAAATTATGTATGAAATAGAGGTAGAAAAGACCGAAGAAGATAATAAAATTAGAAATAGCCCAATATCTCAAAATTTGCGAAAGTTATAGCTACACCACGAACATTCTCAAAAAATTGAAAATCTATATATATAAGTACCGTCGTCTGTATGTATGTATGACCGCGAACTACTCATTCGTTAGTGGATCGAATTTTTACCAAAAGTATATGAAGTAGGGGTAGAATTTCCCGGGGAATGCCATAAAGTGTATAGTTTTTCGTTACCGATTTTCTGGAAACCGGTTTTTTTTATTTTTCCAATTTTTCGGGAAATAATTGACCGAATCTTAAAGAATTATATACGAAGTAGGGGTAGAATTTTCCGGGGAATGCCATAAAGTGTATAGTTTTTCGTTACCGATCTTTTTGGAAACCGGTTTTTTTAATTTTTCCAATTTTTCTGTTTTTAAAAAACTTTATTAACAAAGAATAATAATAGTATTCAAAATTATTATATAAAAAATGAACCTCTTTACCGATCTTCGCCAAATTTAATACCAACCTTCCTTTAATAATACTCTACATTTTAAAAATAAAATTGAGACAGATATCTCCAAATTTACGAAAGACCATTAACACCCATTTACAAGGTGTACATACACACACACACATTTTTTAAAAAGTGCATTTTTCGACGTTTTAGAACATTCTAAACACATTTGCAGCAACAACTCCAAAAAAATTTTTTCATGAAAACAAAGCTTCCTCTATGAGGAAGCAAAAAGGTACAAAAAAGGCGCCAAGTATACTTCTTACAAAAATTAAAGGAACACTAAATTTTTTTTTAAATAGGCAAAATTCAAGCAGCTGTAACTTCGTTAAAAATGAACGAAATTTAAATTTAAAAAAAAGATTTTAAAGCTTGAAATTTCTACTTTCGAAAGGTTACTATTATTTTTTGTTTCTGTGAATTTGGTAATTTTTACATATAAAAAACTACGAGCTGGACAAAATAGAAAATTTTCCTCTCACTTTGTGGGCCTGTCACGTGCACAAAAAAAATCTGTTAAAATTTTCGACTTCCTAACGTAAAAGCTTGAAGTTTTCCTTGCAAAATCTTTTTTTAAAAATGTTTTTACGATTTTTTGTTACTGAGTTATCGCGGATTAAATAAGAAATGAGCATTTTGACTGATTGCTCATAACTCTTAAAAATCATCGTACCGCAATTCAAAAAACAGATTCTTAAAGCTGAAACTTCGCTCTATTGAATGATATAATTGCCAAATTATTTTAAATAACATGTAGACATGATACAAATGGATGAAAATAATGTAAAAATTAGCGATTTTTCCCTTTTTCATTTTTACCCAGAAAACAATTGTGCAGAACAACAACACAAATTTATTCTTTACGTTTTTTTGTAGGGTACTTTTAAGTATCCTACATTAAAAAAAAATTTACCAAATAGCTATGAGATTTTTTTTATGGTGGCCACTATGGTTTTATGGAGCAAAACGTACAAAAAATTGTAAAATTGCTTAAGGAAGGTACGCAAAATTGAGTTTTGGGAACTGTTAGGGGAACGAAAAGATCTTACGTATTCTTACGTATTTTGAGTCGTAGAATCCGAAAATGGCTATAAAAATTATGTCTGTAGCGGAGAAAACATGGAAAATGAAGAAAAATGCGGAAAAACATGAAAATTTTTTGGCCTTATTTAAAATTCTTGATACGTAAGCGATTGGTAAATCCTTGCCTATGGGTCCTTGGCTAAGGACTCCACTTATAGCGTAACCAGACGCGTCTGTAGTAAGGATGAAAGGCTTATCGAAAACAAAATGTTGCAGAATAGCTCATTGCAGAGGGCTTGTCGTGAAGTGACAAAGGCGTGTTTTTGAGCATTGGTCTATAAGAAAGATTTATTCTTTTTTAATAAGTGAGTCAGTGGTTTTGATTGTTGGATAATATCGTTTTCTAATAATTCATAAACCTGTCCGTTGATTTCTTCCCGATATACTGGTGGACAAGGGCGTCCACAGGGATCAGGGGCAAATGCCCCGTCTTGCCTCCCCCCCCCTGGAATCAGCAAAAATTAAGCATTGACCCGGGCAAAAAAGTTTGATGTTCAGTCTATTTCCGATGCTATTTTAGCGAAGTGCCAAAGCTTAAATTTAAACATGGCATATTGTGTAGGCCAGGGATATGATGGATGCTCTGCAATGGCGGGAAAAGGGAATGGCGTGAAGAGTATAATACAACGAAAGTAGGGGAGACCGGGGCTAAACCGCCAGCGGGGTTGAACCGCCAAATCAAATATCTCGGAACCTGTATATTGTGCGAACTCGCTATTAACATTGTAAACGCTGCTTATGGTACCCATGTGACCAACGGAGTTTCGGCAGGTTACCTGCCGTGTTATGATTTTTACGAGGGCAAACGTGTTTTCGGAAGGTGAAAGTGAAATTTTCTGCGCGTGGAAATATTGTAATATCTGCAATAATATTTGCTCTCCAAATCTCGCGGTACGTGATTATAAAGAGTAATGCATGCTGAACACGAATCCAGTGTAGTTTTTTCATTATCGTTGATGTCTAATATTTCGTGGGCGATCAAACCTGAAACTTATGTTTGGGGCTTATCCGCCAGTAAGCACCCGGGGTTGGTCCGCCAGTCTCGTCACTGTGGCGCGCCGGGCGCACGACTTCAGCTCACGGCGATTTCAGGTTAGGTTTCCCTCGAGCGTGATTCTGTCTTCCCTTGCACGTGCGTCAGTTTGTGTAGGAGGGAAATGGTACGCACGTATCGTCGCAAAACGGGTGTTTTTGGGTGTTTTGGCCGACCGAAAAGGTGGCGGACCGTTGTTTTCGAGATCGCTTACGCTCACGGCACGTCGGCGAGGTACGGCGAGGCACGGCACGGCTCTGAGATCCCGCGATTTCCGCGCAAGAGTTAACATGCCGCGCGCGCTGTAGATCGTCCCGACTCCCGGCCGCGGTAAATCGTCGTTGTTGGTCGTTGTGTCAGTGACAGTCGCGCGTGCGACCGCATCGTCCAGCGTTCGCCGCATCGTCTCGGCGTCATTGTCGCCGCCGTTGTAGTGGTGGTGGTGTCGGTGGTGGTCATCGTCGTCGTCGTCGTCGTGGTGGTCGTGGCCGTTGTCGTCGTGGTGGTCGTGTCCGTCGTCGTCGTGGTGGTCGTGGCCGTCGTCGTCGTGGTGGTCATGGCCGTCGTCGTCGTCGTCGTCGTCGGCGCGTCGAAGAATCGGCGCGAGGACGCCGTCGAGTCGGTAAAATGGTCGCGCTCCACCGCGAGCTTTTCTAACCCCCCTGTCGCTATTTATCGCTCCCCCGCGAGAAACGCGGCTTGGTTAGGTTGCTCGAGGGTCCGCGCTGATCCTATGGCACCGGAACGCCGTCACGCGTATTCCCCGTGGTTGCCCGCGTTGACAATGTGACGTGCCGTTGGGGAGTTTACGATTTGGTTAACCTCTGTATTCACGTGCCTAAATTGTTTTATGGAATAAGTAAAACAATTATTTTTTAATGTTTTGCATAAAAATTTTTAATAAATTTTTATATTTTTCTCTTAAAAAACAATTATTAAAATGTATCCTATCATTTTTCAGGATTACATGTACGTATATGTATTGAAAATGCAGTGTGGCGGATAAACCCCGGGGGGGTGGCGGTTCAACCCCGGCATTTTTGAGATTTCAATTTTTGCACCGTTGTCGTTTTTGCTCTATACCGGTTAAACAAAGCGACGTAGATAAAAATTTCCTTAATAAATTTTGTAGCTAAAGGTTCACTCTTTACAGTGGTATACCACCTTTAACTTCAATTATTTATTTTGTTGTTAAAAATCGGCTCCGAAAAAAAACTGGCGGTTTAGCCCCGGTCTCCCCTACCCGAATATTCATTATGTCCATTGCTCGTCACACAGATTGAACTTGGTTGTCCATGATTTAAATGAATTAGGCGAAGTTAGGAATACTATAGGTACAATAAAAGAAATAATAAAATTTTTTAGGGAAAGTAATATTCGAAGACAACTGGTTCCTTCAATTCCTATGCTTTGCGAAACACGCTGGTCTGAGAAGAACAAATCTATTGGCTTATTTAAAAAACATTTCGGAACAATATTGGAAAAACTGCTTGAAATTTCTGAAGGGTCCACTAGTGGAAAGCAAAAAGCAATTGTTTATATTGTGTTGCAACTAGTCCAATATTTCTATTATGTTTATTTATAGCAGTTGTTATTAGAGATTGATGAGAGTGGTGACTTACTTAATGAAGGTCTTGTACGGCATAAAATAATAAATGACTCTGAAATATCTACTCTGGACGATATGCTTACTGCTGCCAAATTTGTGCCTGCAATTCAAGCTGTGCTTTTAAAATCGCTATCGTTGCTTGTTACGACAGCAACAATAGAGAGATCATTTAGTATTTTACGGCGTGTTAAGACATGGTTGCGTTCAACAATGTCTGAATCAAGACTCAGTGGTCTTTGTATGTTAAGCGTCCATAGGCAAAGGATTGAAAATAACGAAGAAAGCTTTATCACCCAAGTGATAGACAAATTTGGTCAAGATGATAGAAGATTAGTTTTTTTGTTTGACCAAAATTGAAAAAATAAAAATGATTGAAGAGTCATATGTAAAAAAAGTTAAGAAATGAAATAAATTATAAGTATTCTAAATCTAGAAGTAACATTTTGAATCATGACTTCCCCTGGAAAAAATCCTGTGGACGCCCTTGCTGGTGGATATCTATATTATTTTATGTGTACGGATACATTATCTGTTGTTGGGATGTATGCTCCGGGTTACGTTAGTGCATCCTAATTTATCTCCCGGCAAAAAGAATAAATCGAGAGATTGTCTCTTATTAATTCTTCAACATGCATTTGCACTTCCGGATTTAAATGATCAAGTTTTAATAAAGATTTAACACGATTGAATCGATCCTCATCGGGAAGTGAAGCAGTAAAATAATCATCAGCTTTATTATTGGATGGAGTATAAGTTTTGCATTCCTTTGTATCAGATTGTAAGTATGGTTTCTTCTTCGTATTCCTGCAACGGCATAGGGTGTATATTATTTATATTAATGCATTGAGTCTATTCAGTAGTATTGTATACATAAAGATAACCTAGACTGTTATTAGAATTTGATACTATCGCTACTTTGCCATAATATGCTCCCTTTATTGGCTCGTTCAAAGGAACATATCAACGTCAGGATTAGTTATAACAAAAGATAGGAGTAACGGTCCTCGGTGGAAAAATTCTTGGTTCTCTCTGTTTATTAACAGCACTATCAAATTATCAACAATTAAAGCTCTGCGTTTATAATCTAAAGTAGCGTGATTTTCTTTTAAAAATTCTGAACCCAAGATTCCTTGATGTAAGAAGGTAATTTCATATGGGACAATATAAAATTTGATAATTCTTTTTAATATATTTATAGTGACAGATCCATAGGTTTTAATATAGAAGTAGCAGCTCTTATATAATATAAGATCCCCTGTGCCTATTGCAGGATTACTCAGAGAACTAATTTTTATGAGATTGACCGCGCGCAGATCCTGAATCAATCATGAATTCCCAAACGTCGCGTCGTATTGAATTTATCAGAAAAGATTTTGATACTCGGTAAAGGATGTTGAGGAATTTTTTTCCAAAAAGGTTATATTATTGTTTTTATTTTTTACTAGATTCTGGAGAGGAGCAAGTTAGCATGGTACATTAGAGTCAGTACAGTGGACTTTATTTCGTTTGGTTTTAGGAAATTAGTCATTGAATCACCTGGCCTACCTGTTATTGCTTAATTGGGCATGTCAATGCAGCCGCCTCTTGATTCGCGCCCTTTTCTATCGGACGGTTGTCTGCGTTTCTCGAACCAATTTGAGTGTTTTTGTAAGCTAATTTCCGACAGTTTGAAATATCATTTCCCGGAAATTTACAATATCTATAACTCGGAAAATTTGGACTTGGCTGGCTTGGTACTAGCGGTTTAATTAATGAAAGGTCGGGGTACGGCGCACAGTGGAGCCAAATTTCGTGTTTCAAAAAAGGCTACAGCCTCGAAATTTGAACCAATTTTGATGCTTTTTTTTAAATAAAAGCTAATAAAATTCACAACAACTTTGTCGAGTTAGATTTTTTGTTTTTTTTGCTTCCCTTCTTTATTAAATTAAACAGAAAGAAGTTAGATTTACAAAATTTTTAAACAGTAGATGTAGATATCTAATTTAACATCAGGAGCAGATATTAATATTGAACTTGAATATTTGAACCTTAATTAGACTTGAAAAAACCTTAGTTTGACAAAGTCTCACTAAATCTTATCTTATCTTAACTAAATGAGATTAATTGAAATAGCACCTGATTTTAGTAAATAAAAACTACTGAATAACATAAGACTAAAGTATTTCTATTATGTAATCAATTTTTTATTAATTATTGTTAGTGAACTTTAAGTTATTAACAAGTTTTGTGAGCTTGCGCATCCTGAGTTGGAGAGAATGCTCCTACTCAGTACTCACGATCAGTATGAACTCAAAGTTCAGTAACAATAATTAACAACAACTTTATTAACAATAATTAATAAAAAAATAATTACATAATAGAAATACTTCGGTCTTACTTTATTCAGTAGTTTTTATTGACTAAAATCAGATGCTATTTCAATTAATCTCGTTTGTTAAGATAAGGTAAGATTTTGTGAGACTATGTCAGTCTAAGGTTTTTTTCAAGCCTAAAATCAGAGTTTAAACATTAAAATTCAATATCAATATCTGCCCCCAATGTTAAATTAGATGAGATATCTACTGTTTGATTGAAAATTTTGTAAATCTAACTTCTTTCTGTTTGAGAAGGAAAGTAAAAAATAAAAAATCTAACTCGGCAAAGTTGTTGCACATTTCATTAGCTTTCATTTTAAAAAAAGCATCAAAATCGGTTCAAATTTCGAGACTGTAGCCTTTTTTGAAACACGAAATTTCATTTGGCCCCATTGTGCGGCATCCGTAGACTTGGTTAAAATTTGACGCGGAGCATTATTAGTTTCGGTAGATAATTGAGCTGAATGGGTCAACACGACAAGTTTTTGTTGTTGCTGCTAAGCGCACTGCATGTCGATTTTCCCGTGCAATTTCTGCCTCTATCGCTTTAAAATTCGCACAGCCCATTCAATTGCTTCATCAAGATTTGAAATTTAGCGATATTCAATGCAAATAAGTAAATTTGACGATAAACTATTAATAAATGCCTCAAGTAGGGGAGACCGGGGCTAGACCGTTAGTTTTTTTTCGGTGCCGATTTTTAACAGCAAAATAAATAATTGTAGTTAAATGTGGTATACCACTGTAAAGAGTGAACCTTTAGCTACAAAATTTATACAGGAAATTTTTATCTACGTCGCTTTGTATAGAGCAAAAACGACAACGGTGCAAAAATTGAAATCTCAAAAATGCCGGGGTTGAACCGCAACCCCCCCCCCGGGGTTAATCCGTTACACTACATTTTCAATACATATACGTACATGTAACCCTGAAAAATGATAGGATACATTTTAATAATTGTTTTTTAAGAGAAAAATATAAAAATTTATTAAAAATTTTTATGCAAAACATTAAAAAATAATTGTTTTACTTATTCCATAAAACAATTTAGGCACGTGAATACAGAGGTTAACCAAATCGTAAACTCCCCAACGGCACGTCACATTGTCAACGCGGGCAACCACGGGGAATACGCGTGACGGCGTTCCGGTGCCATAGGATCAGCGCGGACCCTCGAGCAACCTAACCAAGCCGCGTTTCTCGCGGGGGAGCGATAAATAGCGACAGGGGGGTTAGAAAAGCTCGCGGTGGAGCGCGACCATTTTACCGACTCGACGGCGTCCTCGCGCCGATTCTTCGACGCGCCGACGACGACGACGACGACGACGGCCATGACCACCACGACGACGACGGCCACGACCACCACGACGACGACGGACACGACCACCACGACGACAACGGCCACGACCACGACGACGACGACGACGACGATGACCACCACCGACACCACCACCACTACAACGGCGGCGACAATGACGCCGAGACGATGCGGCGAACGCTGGACGCTGCGGTCGCACGCGCGACTGTCACTGACACAACGACCAAGAACGACGATCTACCGCGCGCGCGGCATGTCAACTCTCGCGCGGAAATCGCGGGATCTCAGAGCCGTGCCGTGTCTCGCCGTACCTCGCCGACGTGCCGTGAGCGCGAGCGATCTCGAAAACAACGGTCCGCCATCTTTTCGGTCGGCCAAAACACCCGTTTTGCGACGATACGTGCGTATCATTTCCCTCCTACACAAACTGACGCACGTGCAAGGGAAGACAGAATCACGCCGCTCGAGGGAAACCTAACCTGAAATCGCCGTGAACTGAAGTCGTGCGCCCGGCGCGCCACAGTGACAAGACTAGCGGACCAGCCCCGGGTGCTTACTAGCGGATAAGCCCCAAACATAAGTTTCAGGTTTGATCGCCCACGAAAAATTAGACATTAACGATAATGAAAAAACTACACTGGATTCGTGTTCAGCATGCATTACTCTTTATAATCACGTACCTCGAGATTTGGAGAGCAAATATTATTGCAGATATTACAATATTTCCACGCGCAGAAAATTTTACTTTCACCTTCCGAAAACACGTTTGCCCTCGTAAAAATCATAACACGGCAGGTAACCTGCCGAAACTCCGTTGGTCACATGGGTACCATAAGCAGCGTTTACAATGTTAATAGCGAGTTCGCACAATATACAGGTTCCGAGATATTTGATTTGGCGGATTTACCCCGTTAGCGGTCTAGCCCCGGTCTCCCCTACTTCGTTTTCGATTTCTTCAAAGAATTGTCGGTCTATTCCTCCTCTAGAACGTCGATATGTATCTTATAATTGTATCTTGAACGTCGATATGTACCTTATAATTATAGCAGTTTGCAAATCTTTAATCCGTCCGGCATATTTATAAGGATAGTTTCTGCCAGTAATTTAAATATATTTGCTAATTTGTCACGATATTGCGACACAGTTTTGTACGAAGCAAAAATTGTCTTTAACTTATCAATTAGATCATCGTCTGAATGATAATTACCTTCCAACAACTGGTATGCATCTCCTTCCAATTTATTCATTATTAGTTGTACCAATTGTTTCTCCTGACTATGAGACAGTAAATCACGCGCGCGCTCACAGGCACGAGAGAATTGGAAAATAGAAATCTTGTATTCGTCATAATTAGGAATTTTAGTAATTACATCCTTTTTAGTAATTATATCCTTTAATTTTAAAACTAGCAAAGAGACTGGAGGCTCAACGGGTGTAGAATTATTCTTTTCCCGAAAGATAGGCAAATTTAATAAAGGCTCATTAATGCTTTTCTCTAATTGTATAATCTGTTCAGGTAATTTCTTTAATTGCGACAAATCAGTCTGCATCTGACTAACAAGGGAACCTCGCGAACTCAAAAAAATCTGATTTTAATGAAACTTTCCACATATGTAGGAGGGGGGGGGGGGGTAAAAAGATGAATTTAGAAATTTTTCGTTGCTGCCCAAGAACGGTTTTAAGGAGTGAAACCAAGAACGGTTTTAAGGGGTGAAACCACCCCTCATATGTAGAGCGGCTTTTACTTTTCTCAATATATCTCAAAAAATATTTGAGATATCAAAAAATGTTTCATATAAAAGTTTTATAGTAAAATCTTTTATTTTATAATTTATTTTAGTTTTGATTACTTACGATAATTATGTGCAATGTTAATATTTTTGATAATGACCTTTCATAAGTTAAGGAATGGAAAAACACGTTCAATTTAGCGAAATAATTATGACTTCTATATACAGAATAAAAACAAAATCAAATAAATAATACAATAAAATTAATATTTTATCGCAAATTAAATTCAACGAATTGAAATAAAACAAACTTAACTATCTAATTGTGTAGATTAAATTGACAAGGTAACTTCGCCTGAAACTATAATATATAATATTATATAAAACACACACACACATACACACATACACACATACACACAGGTGAATAAATTTAGAAATTTTTAGTTGGCGCTAAAATTATTACAATATTGTTTGAAGAATTATAAGTACGGTCAGAATAAAAGTATCTTTATTTTATAATATTAAATAACAGATATTCTTTTATATAAGAGATGCAAAAAAATAATGTTCGAAAAAATTATTCCTTGCGGTCAAATATACATAGGTGTTCTTATTATGACACTTTCCACACATAGGGAAGGTAAATCGATGAATTCAGAAATTTTCCGTTACCCGCCCAAAAATGGTTCTGAACAGCGAAATCACCCCTCATATGTAGAGCGACTTTTTGCTTTTCTCAATATATTTTTAAAAGTATTTGAGATATCAAAAAATATTTTAAATAAAAGTTTTATGGTAAAAACATCTCTATTTAACCACATTAATACAATTTTGAAAAAAATTTCTTTTTCTAATTTTTAATAAAAATTTTGTTTAAAAAATTATTTTTTAAAAATATTATTAATGTTGTTAAATAGAAAAGATTTTACTATAAAACTTTTATATAAAACATTTTTTGATATTTCAAATATTTTTCGAGATATATCGAGAAAAGTAAAAGCCGCTTTACATACAAGGGGTGGTTTCACCCCTTAAAATCGTTTTTGGGTAGTAACAAAAAATTTCTAAATTCATCTTTTCACTCCCTCCCCTTACATATGTGGAAAATTTCATTAAAATCAGAATTTTCGAGTTTGCGAGATCCCTTTGTAAGCATTTGCATAAGAGAATTTACGTCAATCGACCCGGATAAAGATTTCTGAATTTCGTCTTCCTTCTTTCGCAATGCGCCGGTTTGCTCTCGAATTTGTTTCTCTCTCTCTAGTTATCTTTGCCTGAGCTCATACTCCGTATCGCTATAGTAGCGGTATGCGAACGCGTAGAATGCGCCATGTTACACGAGGTGATATCCAATCAATCAGTTCAACTATACCACCGATGCCATCAAAATTTTATGTCGTGAGATAATCTAGATAGTAAAGAAACGTGATTTACTCCGTTTTTTTATTGGTTAGTCTGTCTACACAGGCTTTACCGTGGGATGTTTGAAGTACAGTAACTGATTTGATAGCATTCCTTTAAATTAACCAATTAAATTTAAACTACTTAGTGGAATCAGGAAATTCTATCCTGGAATCCTGGCTGTATTGTCATAGGGTAGAAACGGATGTGTCGCTGCCAGAGGTTCCCTTTTAACTGGTAGAGTTACACTTCAGAATTTCTCAAATCTGAATTTATTAATACTTTTTGACACAAGTGCGGTACTGTAGAACCGTATTTAAATTCAATGTACAACGCGCAATGTACAAAATGAAACTCAGTGATTAATACAAATACAGTGATTTAAAATTAAACTCAGTGAAATTAACTTAGTGAACGCAGTAAAATTAACTCAGTGAACTCAGTAATAATATTTTAAATTTTAAAATTAACTTAACATAAGAACTTAGTGAACGCAGTGAATATTATTAATCTTAAAATTTGAACTCAGTAAACGCAGTGATATTATTTTTAGAATTATAACGCAGTGATAATATAAAATTTTACTTGAGGAATAATAATATAGAGGAATCATAATGAGATAAAATCAAAGTTGTATAGCTGACCGCTCCGAGATGATCCAGTCGCCCGTCCTTCCCTTTTTTCTTTGTGCTTCTCCTAGAGAGAGGTGGTAATTCTGTTCCTGGTATTTGATGGTGATACGGAAAATATGTATAAACTTTGATAATGATGCGGCTCCGTCGATCGATGAATGTCTCTTACATGAAGAATGGGACTCCTCTAACATGATTCATTTATTAAAATTAATAATTTTACTTAAACTTGATGTTAATAATAATATGCATAAATATATCAATTCAAAACTTTAAATATTATCAATTTCTTGGACAAATTATTATTTCTCGTTTAATACAATATAAATATTCTTAAAATGCGTCAATCTTAAATTCAAGCTTGCATCCCTTGTTTGAATGGTAATATGGAAAAATAAGGGAGAGTTTGGATGACGTTACAATAGTCTAATTTTTATCGCATAATGAAAACTCGCTTTATCAATAAATATTAAAAATGCTCGTTTTAAGGGGGGACATTAGAATAACCGCTCGAAAAATAAAGATGATTTTGGAATTTTTTTAAAAGAAACTACAATAAATATTTCTGTAATTTTCAGAATACTTTATTAGATATATGAAAAAGTAGAAATAATTTTTATAAATTAATTTGTTCGCTGTCCGCTGTCCAGTGCCCGGTAGTCAGCGCTCCAAAAAAAGATGGCGGTCACGTTGACAATAATCCAGCCATACAGTTCATCTAAAATCAAAATCCAAAATTACTTATGCACCATATACCGACGACTATTACCCGACGTAGGTAAAAATCAAAATATAAAAAATGACAAAATGGCGGGCCCCTGAAAAAAAGTAGAAAATTTGAAAAACTGAAGCTCTTTTATCGATAAAAAACGAAGGGAATAACCAATCAAAAAAATCTTACGTCAGGTAAAAGAGATGGGTTTTGTGTACAAAATGCAACCTTAGTCATGGTAATCGGATGCACAGTTTTTTAGATACACTGTCAACATGGTTAAAAAAAGTTATTTTGAGAAAAACGCGTTTAAAATTTTTAATATATTTTCAACTAAAAAAATTTTTTGTTATAGTTTATAAAATCCTAATTGTTCGAGATCGCGAAAGCTCGAGATCACGAATGCTCTTGAATATTCTTATTCTTATTTAGACGACTGTGTCATGAGTCACAGCGGCAGTGTAACACGATATTTATCCAGCGGACCACCCCTGTTGCTTCGCGCTCACGTCATAAGATTTATTCTCCGTACGAAGCCGAGTCACTCTCGACGATCGATACTCTAATCTCAAAGACAATGGCTATATGCACCTTTGGTATTTCAGTTCGAGAAGCTTCTATTCCATGACATTTTGACCTTAGCTAAGCATTCGTCATCCCTGACGCGTTCTTTGTCTCGCGTTGGTATAAAAACCCGTAGAACTTACGGCGCGTCGCCAGTCATCAACAGTGCGTTAGTAGGTCACGATCTGTCATCGAGCGATATTGTGATGGTCAGTTTCTCATTCACGCGCGGGTTATCCAACGCGTACAAGCGAGAAAGTGTTGATAGAGAATTCGCTTAAAAACGCCCGCGTTTCCGAGTTCACTTAAATTCAAATACATTTATAAGTTATGTCACTCTTTAATTTCGGCATTATTTTTGGTTGTTAAATAAACTATTGTGTTACTTCAAGCTTCCGGTGTTAGTGGTCTCTCACGCACTATCCCTTCCTCACTCACACGCGCGCGAACATTTCTGGTCCTTCGAGCCGGATATAGATATTATATACCGGCAATCTTACATCATCGCTACGAGTGTGAGTGTCAATGCGTGAACCCCGTGACACCTACGAAGCGTAAAGATGAGCCTCGACGCGGAAGGCGCGCTGAGGAGTCAGCATGACCTCTACGGGCGCATTTCACGAATCATGAAAAACCTGAGAAAATTAGGAGAAGCGAAGATAACGCCTGGAATGGTGGAATCAAGAATCGAACTGCTGGATTCTTACTGGACGAAGTTTCACACCGTTCACGACACGCTCCTCACCACCTTTTGGAGCGCAGTCAAGGAACATGAATATGTTAAATCAGATTTTGTCGGAAAAGCCGAAGAAGCATACATGACGCAACGCTCAATGCTTGTAGATATGAGGAAGGAATCGCGTGGTCAACTCGGACACGCAAGTGCCATACGAGGGCATGAAGGAGAAAGCTCTCCTCGGAAGTCGCTGCCACGAATTCAGCTTCCCACCTTCACAGGCAGGTACGATGAATGGTCCGCGTTCAAAGATCTTTTCGGCTCGATAATAGATCAGGACACCGGGCTGTCCAATGTGGAGAAGCTCCACTATTTAAAGTCGTGTGTGAAGGGAGAGGCAGAACAATTGTTGAAAAATCTACCAACAACCGCGGATAATTATAAGAGGGCGGTGACCCTGCTAACCGGACGTTATGACAATAAACGATTATTGGTGAGAGCCTGCTTCTCAGCTTTGACAGCGCTGCCGAAGTTGAAGGACGAGTCGGTTCCGGGATTAAGACGATTGTTTCATACGATGATTCAGACCGTCAGCTCGCTCGAGAGCATCGGGCGACCTGTCGACAACAGTAGCGATTTATTCGTGCACATCTTAGTAGAATTACTAGATCCCAGCTCCAGGCGCGAGTGGGAGAATAGTATAAGCAACTCTACTGACCTCCAGCTTATGCCGAGCTGAAGTCGTTCATGGAATGTCGCTTGCGAGCCTTGGAGGCTCTTCATCCGAGCGGTCGTGAATCGAGCACGACCGGCAAGGCGAATGGTGTCAATCCGCAAACGAAGCGGACACACTTCGCGCAGAAATCAACCGCGTCGGGTACAACCGCGGGGTACGACCGCGTCGGGCACGACCGCGGGGTCGAACGGGGGCAACCCGCAAGCGAGGCGGGCCCAGCCAGCACGGAGGCAGCCCGGAAGCGGAAGGTGCGCTCCTTGTGCGAGAAGGAGCATTACATCACGGGCTGCGGCATGTTCCAGGAGAAGTCACCTACGCAGAAGAAGGAGTTTGTAGAAAGTAAAGGACTTTGCTACAATTGCCTCGGGGAGCACTTCGCTTCTTCATGTCCGTCAAAGAAGACGTGTGGAGTGTGCGATGAGCGGCATCACACTACAATCCACGACGTTTGTCAGCGCAGGAACGATGCCACAGGGGCATCTACCTCCTCGCTACATGCGAGCAAGTTTGGTGGAGATCGAGCGGTCATTCTCCTCGCGACGGCTCGCGTTTCCATAATGGACAGGTATGGAAATCAAGTTTCTGCACGTGCTCTGATTGACTCAGGTTCCGAGGTCTCACTGGCCGCTGAGTCGCTCGTGCAGCGTCTACATCTTCCTCGCTCTCCCGCCTCTATCGTCATCTTTGGAGTGGGTGGCAGCAAAACGGGGTCATCAAAGGGCAAGGTCGATCTCAAGGTTACATCGCAGGCAACCGAGGCGGCGATTCGGGTAACCGCATTGGTGTTACCTCGCATAACAATTTATGGAGAACGCATCAATTGGGGGAAGGCGGCATGGCCTCACCTCGATGATCTTCAGCTGGCAGATCCTGACTTCCGGGCCGGGGATCCTGTGGAGATTCTATTGGGCGCGGAGATCTACGCAGCAATTCTGGAAGACGGAGTGCGGAAAGGGGAGCCGTACACACCCGTGGCGCAGCGGACCACTCTAGGATGGATCCTCTCGGGTGCCGTCAAGGATACTGGGCCGCGAGGTCCAGCCATTTCTCACCACTGCTCAATCGGTGAGGATTTAAGCGCCCTCGTGAGACAGTTCTGGGAACAAGAGGAGCCGACGCGAGCTCCATTACCTCTCACGGAGACCGAACAACAATGTGACGACCTTTTCAAGAAGACACACAGCCGGACAGAAGATGGGCAATATATGGTGCGCCTGCCAGTCGCACCGACTCTACCTCGTCTCGACGAGACGAAGCGAATAGCGGAGAGAACACTCAAAGGCATGGAGCGGAAATTCGAGTCTGACGGAAGGCTCTATGTATTATATGCTAATTTTCTAAAAGATTATGAAGTGTTGCAGCATATGACCCCCGTGCCGCAAAGTTGCGAGCTGAAACAGACACGTACCTGTTACCTGCCACACCATGGAGTCCTGAAGGCTGCCGGAGACGAGGTCAAGATACGAGTCGTCTTCAATGGATCGGCGCAGCTTACCTCAGGCGATTCCCTGAACCGGCACCTATACACGGGGCCCAATCTATTGCCGACTCTGGGCACCATTCTGACGCGATGGCGACAGCATCAGTTTGTCATGGTGACGGATATCGCCAAGATGTATCGACAAATCTTGGTACATCCCGACGATCGGGATCTTCAGCGGATTCTTTGGAGGAAAGACCGCGCCGAGGCGGTTCAGGAATATCGCCTCAACACCGTGACGTACGGCCTCTCATGTGCACCGTACCTTGCAATCCGGACGCTTCATCAGCTTGCAGCGGACGAGGGACACCGCTTTCCTCTCGGGGCGGCTGTTTTGGAACATGACACATACGTCGATGACATCTTCGCCGGAGATGATTCCAAGGAAGGCGCACGAGGCTTAAGAAATCAGCTGATCGAGATCTGCACGGCGGGCGGCTTTCCACTGAGCAAATGGGCCGCTAATGACGAGGAACTGTTACGTGACATTCCGGAGGATCGTCGACAATCTCGCAGCCTGCGGGAGTGGGAATCCGATGTCGGCCACTCCACCTTAGGCATCCAATGGCGCCCTTGCCTCGATGCCTTTGCATTCAAGGTACGTCCTTGCGGAGAAGGAAACATTACTAAACGAATTGTGCTTTCAGAGACGGCGCGTCTCTTCGATCCACTAGGATGGCTTGCACCAGTGGTGGTACGAGCCAAGATCTTGATACAATCGTTGTGGCTACAACGAATTGAATGGGACCAGCCTTTGTGCCCTGAGGATCACCGAGCGTGGCAATTGTTCCGCAGGGAGCTTCCTCTACTCGAGAAATTGCGGGTGCCGCGCTGGCTCAACACCGGTGGAGAGAATCTCAGGATGGAGATTCACGGTTTTGCAGACGCATCAGAACGGGCAATTGCAGCAGTGGCCTATCTCAAGGTCACTAACGACTGCGAGAGTAAGATTTCTCTGCTGCAGGCGAAGACGCGGGTGGCCCCGCTTCGCCAAGTATCGCTCCCGCGCCTGGAACTATGCGCTGCCGCATTGTTGGTTAAGATCATCGAGGATGTGGAGATAACATTGGACCTATCAGGCGCACAAAAACATCTCTGGTCTGACTCTAAGGTGGCTCTAGCTTGGATACAGGGCCACCCGTCAAAATGGAAAACGTACGTGGCAAACCGAGTTGCTGAAATTCAGCGAGCTCTTCCGGACGCAATTTGGCATCACATTCCGAGCGAGGAGAATCTAGCCGACTGTGCATCACGAGGACTCTCGCCCAGCGAGTTACTTCAGCATCATCTGTGGTGGCAAGGACCGATCTGGCTTCAATCTAGAGACAAACTCTACAGCCAGATCTTACCAGAGGAAATCGGGGACTTGCCTGAGCAGCGGACGCACGTGCACCTTGCATCAAAGGACCCGGAGGAAGATCCGAATCTTCTCCGATTCTCTGGATTCCAGCGCTTGCTGCGCGTTACAGCATGGGGCCTACGATGGCTTAATGTTTTGCAATCTCGTCATAAACAGTTTGTTACAGGAACATTGACGCCTCAGGAACTCGAGGATGCAGAGCAGAGGTGGATCCGAGTCGTACAGGAGGCCTGGTTTGCAGACGAACTGCACGCGCTGGCACGCGGTCAGGCGTTGTCAAGGCGGAGCAGCATTTTGAAAATGCACCCGATCATAGACGAGAAGGGCATGCTTCGTGTCGGCGGGCGGCTGAAGCACACCATTCTGAGCAGAGACGAGAGGCACCCAGTGATTCTACCACGACACTCTCATCTGACGAACCTCATCGTGGACGCCTACCACCGGCGAGCTCTACACGGTGGCGTACAGCTTACGCTCGGTCTATTAAGACAACGCTTCTGGATTCCAGGCGGACGGATGAAAGTGAGGCAGCACATCCACCGTTGTGTGCGGTGTGTGCGATGGCGGGCGGCTTCCCCACACCCACTGATGGGGGACCTTCCGCGCCCGCGGGTACGGGCTTCACGACCATTCACTCATACGGGAGTGGATTATGCAGGACCGATCTTGTTAAGGACAACTAAAGGACGGGGTCAGAAAGCACACAAGGGATTCCTGGTCATCTTCGTGTGTCTCAGCACACGAGCGGTGCACCTGGAGGTGGCATCAGATTACACCGCAGAAGCATTCATAGCAGCCTACAAGCGCTTCGTATCCAGGCGAGGTCTATGTACGGCGCTGTACAGCGACCAGGGGACCAATTTCATCGGAGCGGACGCTCAACTACGAGCTCTATTTCTTGACGCCATCAGGGATCACAGCATTGCAAACACCCTTGCAAATGACGGCGTACAATTGCGATTCAACCCACCTTCGGCACCGCACTTCGGAGGCATATGGGAGGCAGCGGTAAAGTCAACAAAACATCATCTGCGAAGAGTGATTGGAGACGCCACCCTGACCTACGAGGAGCTCTCCACCTTCCTGGCACAAGTGGAGGCGTGTCTCAATTCGAGACCTTTGTCACCTCTCTCTGACGATTCAGAGGATCTAGCAGCCCTTACACCGGGACATTTTTTGATAGGCGCAGCCATCAGCGCTGTCCCTGAGCCGTCACTAGCAGAGGAGCCAACCGGCCGTCTATCTAGATGGCAACTTCTTCAACAGCTAAGGGACCATTTCTGGAAAAGATGGTCTTCCGAATACCTCCAAGCTCTCAATTCAAGGCAGAAATGGTGGACCAAGCACGACAACCCACGAGTTGGTGATCTGTGCTTGGTGCGGGGCGAGCAGACTGCACCTACCAAGTGGCCCTTGGCACGGGTGACTGCCATCCACCCCGGAGAGGATGAGCAAGTCCGAGTGGTCACCATACGGACCGCAGCTACCACTCTGAAGCGGCCCACGACGAAGATTATTCTATTGCCACGGGTCGGTGACCCGGAAGATATTTAAGACCTTGAGCGAGAGTGCTGCTTGTAGTAACTTACGTAGAGTTGGTTCACAGATTGTATTAGTCTCGCCATTAAATTATATTTCGTCAGATAACCTGACGAGGCGGGCGGAATGTTCGAGATCGCGAAAGCTCGAGATCACGAATGCTCTTGAATATTCTTATTCTTATTTAGACGACTGTGTCATGAGTCACAGCGGCAGTGTAACACGATATTTATCCAGCGGACCACCCCTGTTGCTTCGCGCTCACGTCATAAGATTTATTCTCCGTACGAAGCCGAGTCACTCTCGACGATCGATACTCTAATCTCAAAGACAATGGCTATATGCACCTTCGGTATTTCAGTTCGAGAAGCTTCTATTCCATGACATTTTGACCTTAGCTAAGCATTCGTCATCCCTGACGCGTTCTTTGTCTCGCGTTGGTATAAAAACCCGTAGAACTTACGGCGCGTCGCCAGTCATCAACGTGCGTTAGTAGGTCACGATCTGTCATCGAGCGATATTGTGATGGTCAGTTTCTCATTCACGCGCGGGTTATCCAACGCGTACAAGCGAGAAAGTGTTGATAGAGAATTCGCTTAAAAACGCCCGCGTTTCCGAGTTCACTTAAATTCAAATACATTTATAAGTTATGTCACTCTTTAATTTCGGCATTATTTTTGGTTGTTAAATAAACTATTGTGTTACTTCAAGCTTCCAGTGTTAGTGGTCTCTCACGCACTATCCCTTCCTCACTCACACGCGCGCGAACACTAATAAATATTGTGTTAAAAGATAAGTCTCGGTTTTAATTTATTTCTTTGTAATAAAAATTCCCCCAAAAAGCTTTATTTTTGACAAATACAACTGCCTAGTCCCCTTAATGCATCGCACGTCTATTGCTGTACAATATTAATTGGTACAGTGTTTCGCCTATCCTCACGCTTAATATCTCCAGAACATTCATGAGGCCTGTATGTTCATCATTGAATAATATTTCACAAAAATGCACGTCACTTCCGCACATTTTACACTTGACTACAATTGGCTTATTGCTGTGCAAACAGTCAAGAAATTTAAAATTCTATAACTGATTGTTTGGTCTATTGTTATATGATTAACGTCGACGCTGCTCAGCTTTTTTGAAGAAGTGCTAATATTTAAACCTTTTTCTATTTTATAACGATTAACTGGATTAACGATTAGCCTGCGTCGTTTCCTATCAGTCCTCACTGCATTTTTCCGACTACTTTTATTTCTTCTATCCATAATAATATAGTACAGGAAACAGTCAATAAAAGAAAACTCGAACATTTACAATTGATACGATGCGAACCATGCAACTAAATGAGACCGACTAAAGTCTGAGAATTATAGTTACCGCGTCCCTCTGTATATGACCTCAATTGTATACAATAGTAGGGGAGACCGGGGCTAGACCGTTAGTTTTTTTTCGGTGCCGATTTTTAACAACAAAATAAATAATTGTAGTTAAATGTGGTATACCACTGTAAAGAGTGAACCTTTAGCTACAAAATTTATACAGGAAAATTTTATCTACGTTGCTTTGTTTAACCGGTATAGAGCAAAAACGACAACGGTGCAAAAATTGAAAAATGCCGGGGTTGAACCGCCACCCCCCCGGGGTTAATCCGTTACACTACATTTTCAATACATATACGTACATCTAATCCTGAAAAATGATAGGATACATTTTAATAATTGTTTTTTAAGAGAAAAATATAAAAATTTATTAAAAATTTTTATGCGAAACATTATTAAAAAATAATTGTTTTACCTATTCCATAAAACAATTTAGGCACGTGAATACAGAGGTTAACCAAATCGTAAACTCCCCAACGGCACGTCACATTGTCAACGCGGGCAACCACGGGGAACACGCGTGACGGCGTTCCGGTGCCATAGGATCAGCGCGGACCCTCGAGCAACCTAACCAAGTCGCGTTTCTCGCGGGTGAGCGATAAATAGCGACAGGGGGGTTAGAAAAGCTCGCGGTGGAGCGCGACCATTTTACCGACTCGACGGCGTCCTCGCGCCGATTCCTCGACGCGCCGACGACGACGACGACGACGACGACGACGACGACGACGATGACCACCACCGACACCACCACCACTACAACGGCGGCGACAATGACACCGAGACGATGCGGCGAACGCTGGACGCTGCGGTCGCACGCGCGACTGTCACTGACACAACGACCAAGAACGACGATCTACCGCGCGCGCGGCATGTCAACTCTCGCGCGGAAATCGCGGGATCTCAGAGCGTACCGTACCGAGCGTCTCGCCGTACCTCGCCGACGTGCCGTGAGCGCGAGCGATCTCGAAAACAACGGTCCGCCATCTTTTCGGTCGGCCAAAACACCCGTTTTGCGACGATACGTGCGTACCATTTCCCTCCTACACAAACTGACGCCCGTGCAAGGGAAGACAGAATCACGCCGCTCGAGGGAAACCTAACCTGAAATCGCCGTGAGCTGAAGTCGTGCGCCCGGCGCGCCACAGTGACGAGACTAGCGGACCAGCCCCGGGTGCTTACTAGCGGATAAGCCCCAAACATAAGTTTCAGGTTTGATTGCCCACGAAAAATTAGACATTAACGATAATGAAAAAACTACACTGGATTCGTGTTCAGCATGCATTACTCTTTATAATCACGTACCTCGAGATTTGGAGAGCAAATATTATTGCAGATATTACAATATTTCCACGCGCAGAAAATTTCACTTTCACCTTCCGAAAACACGTTTGCCCTCGTAAAAATCATAACACGGCAGGTAACCTGCCGAAACTCCGTTGGTCACATGGGTACCATAAGCAGCGTTTACAATGTTAATAGCGAGTTCGCACAATATACAGGTTCCGAGATATTTGATTTGGCGGATTTACCCCGTTAGCGGTCTAGCCCCGGTCTCCCCTATATTGTTCACGCGAGTCTGAAAATAGGCCAGTCATATTAGACATCAAACCATCCAATTAATTTTCCCAGGTTGCAACCACCATGAATCGCTTTGATTTGAGGTGCTATAAGTGGGATTTATGTTGCTTCGCAAAATTAACGAGCAATAAAAAGTTATTAACAATATTATCAACAAAAAACACGATTTTTTTTATTTTTTCTCAAATATCTCGAAAACTAAGTAAGATAGGATAACTAACTATACGTACCTTTTTTGTAGAGCGTAAAATTATCTACAATAATAATCTGAACAACATTTATCGTCAAGTCAGTCGTTTAGCTTGCACGCACCGTCAAAGTCTGAGACTCGGATCTCGAAAACCCTCGATTTCATCGTTTTTTTAATGTTGCGCCGGTGATTTTTTCCATCATTTAAAATGGAATTAAAAATCCCCCAAAAATCACACATCGTCTGAGAACTAGAAAGAATACTTTTCATGGTGTAACCGATTTTTTAGACCCTTTTTCTTTAGTTTGTAGCTATGTAAGCAAAAATTTTGATTTTTTGAAATAGTCTTAGTTTTAATAATTATTTTTCATTAATATTCACGTGATTTTTCGCATATTATTGAACCATATTGCAAAGCCGTTTTTTGTGTTAAAAGATAAGTCTCGGTTTTAATTCACGTGAAAAAGAAGTTAAGACGTTGAGTTGAGAAGTTAAGACGTTGACTTAAGAAGTTGAGACGTTTAATAATTTCCACAGATGATATTTTGTTTTGTGTATGAGAAATATGAATTTTCGACAAGACATAAATTCTGCGAAATACGATAACTTCATTAATCAGAAAAATAAAATAATCTTTAAATAAGTGGTTAATTAACTAAAGATATTAAAATTAACAAGTAACAAGAAAAAAGTGAGCTTTGAGAGTCAAACGGTTAGTTGTACGTAATTTAACATTATGTAACATTTAATTAACAATTCAATACAAGTTATAAATTATATGTTTTGGTTCTACTTCTAGCCATCTTCAGCCACACATGATAGAATAAATTAAATAATCTCACGTTCTCTGATGCCTACGGCATCTTTTTTGACGGTAGCTTGCGTAATCGTATTCTATATGCGTGAGTAGGATTATACTGAAAGATCCTTTCCTAGAAGAAATCTACTTAAACAAACCAACACAAATTATTTGACCATTATATGGAGAACGCGATGTGCTAAATTGTAAATTATTCAACTGTCAATCGACCTACCAGTCAAATACATTTCGGATAAATCAAATTAAATGCATTTCGAATAAATCAAATTAAAAAAAGTAAAAGAAAGAGAGGTGCATATGTGAAGAAGAAATAGAAGAAACGTTCCTGGAAGGGAATGAGGGGCGTTGCAAAGCGACGTCATGCAACGTCGCTCGGCATTCGGCATCGACGCATGCGCGCCTCAACGCCGCGTCGCCACGATGAAGAGGGGTACGCTGGTTAGGGGAGGAGCGAGGCTTGCCCGAGTCCCAAAACTCCCGGCCGGCTCGGTGTCCTCGTCCTCGGTGAGCTCAGTGGCTCAGTCTCTTCGGAGCAGTTAGAGAAATAAGAAAGTCGACAAATAATAAGAGTGAATATGCGAAAAAGGAAGCTTAATGTTACGGATGATTAAGTGAAGGACTGTTTGTAGTTGTGCTGGTGAAAAGACAAAAGTTCTTATATAAATTTTGTGCAAAGATTAGACGTAGAGGCTTATAAGCTCTTGTCGCACTGGTCGCCGTAGATTCAGGTAAGCCTCTGTTCTTCCGATTTTCTTTGATGCGTTTATAGTAGAGCTGTGATGATCGTATAGTTTTAGCTATTAACTGAGGTAAACTGTTGCCAAAAATGAGTAATTCAGAAGAAGAATTATTATTATTTTCAAATATTGCAAAATGGTATGTTGGAAAATGCCTGCGTAAAAAATGTCAATATTCTGCACATTCTATTAATACCAAACGATATAAATTTGGGAAGTTTCATCATTTATACAATGACTTGAGGAAGTATCCACAAAAATTTTTTTATGCAAATATACATATACAAATAACGATAAAAACTTTTGATTATATTTTACTTATAACTTTTAATTATACTTTCCAAGGTTTCTAACGAAATTAACAAAACATGGTGCAATTGTCATGCTAGGTCATTTCTTCATGAGGAACGATTTTCTATAGTTAATGAAAGCGTAGAAATAGAAAATTTTCCTTCTTGACGCTCTCATCGCTGACTGAGAACTTAGCTCTGTGCACTACTTCAATATAAATACATACATTTAAATCAATGCATTTGTTCTCGCTGCTTCGCTAGTATCGCCGCTCTTATCGTTTATCACTGCTCCAACATAAACGCCCCGTAACAGCGAAGTTTCTCGCTCATCTTTCGATTCCCCACGAATTCTGATAAGTTTCCTTATATCAAGAGACACGGTAGTGTCTCGCGCCAAGTACGCGCGATATATATATTGTAAGTAATGTTCTAGGGACTCGCGACCCGATTAATATAATTACCCGGTATAGAACGAGCCGAAAGGAATGTCAGGAAAAAGGGCAATCAAATGGGTACGTCAGTGCATAAAGCCAAGCTTTGTTTGTAAGAGGGAATTTCCGTATATTTGGAATATTGCGTACAATTTAACGGCGCGGATTAATCACGCGGCGGATACTGACTCACTCTCAATGCATATACGAAAAAGCTCCCGGATCGTGCACGCACGATCTTATATATCTCCTGCGCGTAGGGATACACGTTCCCCACGTCGGCGCTCGCTATTCGTGAGCGACCAATGATTGACGAGTTACCGTGCCACGCCACGGTAACATGATACGCATGCTGTTATACCGTGTGCTCTGCGCCGCTTAACGGCCTCGCACTAACAAATTCCTTCCAGAAAATCGGTAAAGAAAAACTATACACATAGTGGCACTCCCCGGAAAATTCTACCCCTATTTCATATACTTTTGGTGAAAATTCGATTCAGGGGTTTGGGCTGGGCGTTGATGAGTGAGTGAGTGAGTGAGTGAGTCAGTCAGTCAGTCAGGACATCTTCCTTTATATATATCTATATATTTTAGAAACACGCGTTTCTTTTCTATATATTTTAAGGTTGTAAAGTGAAATGATTGAGTTTGATAATTTTGCGCCTAAAGTTGAAATTTTGAGACTGATTGAATTTTGGAGACTGATAAGATTTTAAAGTTGTTTTTGTAATTCATAGACAATAGGTATAACGATAACTGTGTGTTAAGAGTTACCAAGACTGTTTAGTTTACAATGTAAGGTGCTTACAGAAAAGATCGTTGCTTAAGTTTTGATTTGAATTTATAATGATAGTTATTTGTTAACACATTCACTTATTTTTATATGTAGGTACCTACTAGACGATATTAATGCATAAATATAAAAAAAAAACATTTTGTTATTGTGTTCTACTTCATGTCACTGGCTGAAGCCAGAGTAATTTTTATAGGCACGATATTATCAGACCAGTTCGGTAATACCGCGTTTTCTCATTTTTTGGAAAATTGTTAATATTTTAGTTTGTGTTTAACTTTGAAGATTATTACTATTATATATGGATAGCCAAATAAATTACCTATCTAAAACTGCACATTGTGTTTTTTTGAAGCTTAGATATACGCTTCAATTCTTAGGGGCTCGGTAATATCCAACTCTCCCCTACACAAAGATGACGCTTATCGCAGTTTTTCTGTTAACTAGTTAGGTTTACTTTAAGGACCGAATGCTTGGTCTAGGTCTAACAATAAGTCTAAATATAAACATCATTGAAACTTAAACATTAAGCCCATAAAATTTAACACTTTAAAACTATAAGGGCTTTGGCGAATCCGCAGCAGATACGTTATCGTTATCGAGAACAAGGACAATCCGGATCAACGGACCGGAAGTTTGCAGCCGATGACGACAACATCATCGAGCACGCGAGATCTTCATTCCGCAATCTCTCCACGCTCAAATCACATCCGATGTGTCTCGATCTATTCAATGTTGCATCCGAGCGCGGAGAGATTGTGAAATGACGACGACGACGACAAGCTTTTCGAGTGTCATCTAAATCGTATTTCTAATAGCTTAGAAACAAATATTAGGAACTAAGTATTAACTCAAATACTACACAAATAATAGAAGCAATTGCGATATGATTCGTATAAAACATTGGATATCTAAAATTAAACGGATAAATAATACTAATCGTAAGGACAAATATAAGTGCGATATGATTCGTACAAAACGTTGGATATCTCGGTTAAATGGATGAACAATACTAAGAACAAATACAAGTGCGATATGATTCGTACAAAACGTTAGATATTTTGATTAAACGGATGAATAATATTAGAAACAAATAGAAGTGCGATATAATTCGTACAAAACGTTGGATATCTCAATTAAACAAATGAAATTATCGAATATGCGTGAGTGCAAAAAAGATGAGTTAAAATCGCAGAACAAGAGTAACTGAAACTGAAATGCTAGATAGATAGTGTCTATAAAGTAAGAGAGTAATCGAAATCAATACGTTTGACGGAATAAAATAAAAGTAATAATCCCCGAAGAGATGTATCCACGTGTATCGTCATGAATTATTACTTTCTGTCTTTGATATCATACTTGCTCATATAAATATTGCAATGCTTGCTGATCGATCGATCGAAATTTATCGATTGACGATAAATTTCAGTATAGAAATACATCACATCAATCACTTTCATCGGACGCATCAGGATCTTCCGTTTCAAGAGTGCCATCAAAATGATCATTGGAAGCAGTGTCCTCAAAAGACATTTCTTCCGTTTCTGAAAGTCCTGCTGTCCTTTTATCTTTGTTACTTTTCAAATAATACCGTTGTTTTGCGGCACGAAAAACTTCCATTATTTCTCATTTGAATTCCGCTCTAGTTTCGGGTTCTTTAAAATTTGGGCATATTTTAGCTACATCTAAAACAATATTATTTATATATTATTAATATTTAAAGAATCAAAATATACATAATTTAACATATATTCTGTGATTTAAAAGACGGAAAATACTTACAAAAAAATACTTTTGCAATCTGTGTATTATAAAATGCTAAAGAGTTTTTGTTCGACCCCAATAAGTAAATTTACATGTTAGCTCATCTGTCATTGTTTCTTTTTGGAAATGACTGAGAGCTTCTCTCAACTTTATGCCAGCGACAAATTTAAGATATGATACCTGTAACAATGAATTTTTATAATTAGTTTTTAATTATGCTTTCTGCAAAAAAATATCAATAATATATGTATAGACCAAGCATTTCTATACCTTTAGTATGATAGCGTGTAAAGTCAGAAGTTGGCAGTTATTGTAAGAGAGATAGTTCCTTCACAAAACTTTACAGAATTGCTTAACCCCGTTCTATCTTACAAGATATAAATTCTCAGATACTTGTATAGCATTAAATTGTGTGGCGCTTACCAGTAAGATAACCATTAACAACTATGATAGAATAGAGTAACATCTTTTTACTACAAATAGAATAGGATAGCTACGTTTAAGAGGGCTTTCTACTTCTATTTTGGTGAAAAATTCGATTTTCTAAAAACATTATTTTCGTGAACTATATATATGTAGAATTAGTGTACAAACACTTTTCGTTTTTCGATCTGGTTGACACGATTTTGGAGAAACTATTTAACCGATTGGGCTGAAATTTACAGGGATTGTTCAGCACATATGTAGTTTCAGCCCGTACTAGAATCATAATTTTTTAATTATTTTTAACCCTTTTTTAAAACAATTTTAGTTGCAAAAAAAGGGTCGAGATATTCAAAAGTCCGCCATTTTGTTTCTTTTTACCCAAAATGTTTAATTCTAGTACCGGCTATAGCCACTTACTTATATTTTAATATCCCGTTTGAATTTTTTGTTTCAGACGTTTCTAACTCGAGATATCATGTCAACCAGATTTCTATGGGGTACCCTTACAGTTGCCATTTTGTCGCCATAAATAAGAAAAACAAAAACAAAAAAATTTTTTTATGTACTTCAATATATGTGAGAAAATGTATAAAAGTTTCGAGATATTTCAATACATTTCACTATAAAAAAAAATTCTTGAAAATATGTGCAATAGAAGTAGAAAGCCCCCTTAAAAAACAACTATTTTTTTTAATCTCGTAAACTGCTAATTCCGACTTTAGTTGTTGGATAGAATGCTTAATCCATTATGATGTCTATTATAAGGTCCATTATGATGATATATATTGTTGGAAAAATGCATATTAAATACCAATTCTTGCTGACGATCTACATCGATTTCTAATTCTTGAAATTCTTCTACCGTTTTCAACGGTAAACCATCTGGTCTTTCATATAAATTGTTTCGCATTGTCAATGTATGATGTTCTTTCAAAGTTTTTATGTTAGATAATATCGTAGTATTTTGCTCAATCACTTGCCTACTACATAGAAAATATAAATAATTGTACATGTATTCATAATAAAATAAAAATAGCATATTATACCTAAATATGTGCTATAAACTTCTCAGATATATAACATTTAAAAATTAGTAATATTTACGTACCTCAGAAGTTTAATAATTTCACATTGGCTCGTGTCATTAGAAATTTTTGTTCTGCGACAATCTGAAAAATGAGTCAAGTTTTTTATTATTTTATATTTGTCTTTTCTTTGAAAGTTTTTAAAAAAGAAAAATAATATGAATTATTATATAAAAGAAATAGAATATTAAATATATTTAAAAAAATTAATGTATAAATTTAAATTAGTTTTATGTATGCTACGTTCATAAATAATTCGTTTATACTAATCTTTTATATATACTATATTTTTAAAATAAATTCTTTGAAAGTTAATCATGTTTGATTTTATAAACTTCATTTATAAGTTAAAAACAATTTTTAATTAAAACTGTAATCAAAAAGAAACTTTAATTCCAATCTAAACATTACTCTAATCTTACCAGATTCCTGAAAGTCGTTGCGAATGACGGTTGGTATTTGTACAGCTTCAATGTTCAATATAGTAGGTGTATTTTTATGATGCTTATTGCTTTCCATTTTCTCATTAACATCACAATCAGATAAGGATTGACAATTATCCATTATAGGAATGTTTGATACATTGTTAGTGAATTCAGTGTTCTTCTTCTTATCTTCTATATAACCTTGTTCAGTAGAATTTTTTGATAATACACGACTTGTATCATAACTGACAGATCGCTTTAAGTTATGATCATTGACTGACATATTTGAGTCTAGTCCAGTAAGACTAGTATTTTGTTTGACTGATTGCTTTACATTGTAATTATTGCGTGACAGACTAGTATCCAGTTCACTAATGGTAGATAAAACGTGATTTGCTTCGTGTGGGTTTCCGATGTAACACGTTTTATTTTTGGCGTGTTGTTTGCAGAAGTAATATCTCTTAAGATGTTTGGTTGTGTTGCACATGACTGAAGATCGTACAATTCTTCACTCATATCTGTACATTTGCGTTTTATAATTCTCTTTTTTTGCTTCCTCATAGAGGAAGCTTTGTTTTCGTGAAAAATTTTTTTTTCAAGTATTTTTGGCAAAGTGTTTAGAATGTTCTAAAACGTCGAAAAATCACTTTTGTACAAAATGTCCGTGTGTATGTGTGTGTGTATGTATGTACGCTTTTGTTGTCCGTATATGCTCTAACTTCCGTAATTTTTGAGATATCGGGATGTTTTTTTTTTTAATCGATAGAGTATCATTCAAGGAAGGTTGGTATTGAATTTGGCGATGATCGGTAAAGGGGTTCTTTTTTAAAAAAACTTTGAATTTTTTTAGAAATGTTCGTGGTTGCTCTAACTTCCGCAAATTTGGAGATATCGATCTATTTCTAATTTTATTATATTTTTCAGTCTTTTCTACCCCTATTTCATATATAATTTTTTAAGATTTGGTTGATTAGATCCAGCTTTATACGCGATCAAAGGTCCATAATTTTGCTCGCATATAAAGCTAAGTCTAATCAACCGAATTTAAAAGAATTATATATGAAATAGGGGTAGAAAAGACCGAAGTAAAAATTGTTTTTTGAGTTTTCGATGCCAATGTGTTGCTTATGTTCGAAAACGTCGAAAAATCGTATTAGAGTATCATTAAAGGTAGGTTGGTGTTGAATTATCTTTTTTTTTGTTTATGTTATAACTTCCGTAATTTTTAAAAAAAGTTTTCCTCTAACAAAAAACCAAAATAAATCGATGTTGACTTTGAGAGTTCAGGCTACATGGTCCATATATAGACTTCGCATATGGACCTTTAATCGCATATAAAGTTGGGTCGAATCAACCAAATCTTAAAGAATTATATATGAAACAAGGGTACAAAAGACTGAAAAATATAATAGAATTATAAATAGCCCGATATCTCAAAATTGGCGGAAGTTAGAGCAACCACGAAAACAATGTATAAATTTTTATCAAAATAAGAGTAAATAAAAGAATTGTACTACCTTACTTGAGTGAAAAATACAACACGATACAAAATTAGAAAAAATAATTTAAAAGTGTGCAAATTAGAAAGTTGCACATTACTTCCGTGGAAGAATTAACTAACCAATTGAACCAAATAGAAATAAAAAATATCCGCAATTAGTAGAGATCATTTTAATAAAAACATTAATTATTTAATTGATTTTTATAATAGTATATCATAAATTAGTATAACAGATATTAGTTACAATAAAACTTATCACAATAAAAAAATGGTGCAAGTAGAAACTTGCACATTGCTTCCTCATAGTTTTTAAGTGTGCAAATAGAAACTTGCACATTGCTTCCTTACAATTTTTAAGTGTGTAAGTAGATACATGCACATTGCTTCTTCATAGTTTTTAAGTGTGCAAGTAGAAACCTGCACATTGCTTTAGTTTTTAAGTTGGCAAGTAGAAACTTGCACATTACTTCCTTACAATTTTTAAGTATGCAAATTATAAATTTGCACATTGTTTCATAGTTTTTAAGTGTGCAAGTAGAAATCTGCACATTGCTTACTTATAGTTTTTAAGTGTGCAAGTAGAAGCACAAAGCTTTCTTTATGAGGAAGCCAAAACAAATAAATAAATACTAATAATTATGCATCGAATAAAATAAAAGCTTCCTCATAGAGGAGCTTTGTGAGCGAAGGTTTCTACTTGCACACTTAAAAACTATAAGTAAGCAATGTGCAGATTTCTACTTGCACATTTAAAAACTATGAAACAATGTGCAAATTTATAATTTGCATACTTAAAAATTTTAAGGAAGTAATGTGCAAGTTTCTACTTGTCTTATCTGCTTGTTATCAGATGATGTTGTATCAAATTTCTTGGGTTTTATTATCTGTCTTCCTTTTGAGGATGTCTTCATTTGTAATTTTGCTATCTTATATTTGTTTGTTTATACAAATATTTTGGATTGAACTTTTAACTTTAGACATATTAAACTAAATAAGAAAAAAATAAATACAAATATTTTTCATGTTGTAAAGAATATTATAATTAATTATTAATAATTTTTAAGACTAAATTTTATATATCATATAACATTTATAAATAAATGTTACATATATATATATATTGTATATATATAACTATTTAATTATATACACTATTTAATTGTTGAAATCAAAACAACATTTAATACATTCAGTTTGATGTATGTGGAGACATTGTAGTTACTATCCAAACATTTGGAATTATATTATCTTCCTCACCAATAATTCCAGACCATTTTGGAATTCTGAAACACTTATTGTTAGTATAAACATCTGATAAAGCAATAATAAATCGTTCAGATAAATTACTACATTCAAACGTTCCTATTGATTTTGATTCAATTACATAATTATAAAAATTGTTAACTTCCTTACATCTTTTCACAATAAAATAATATTTTGTTGAGATTTGAATAATATTTTCAATAATGCATATAATACTATTTTTTAAGAAACAACAATTGTCACGTTTATTATATCCATATGTAAGGTGATGTATTTTTAACAATTTGAATTGAGTAGATGTAGAAGGGATGTCACGTAAAAGAGGACCATTTTTATGAGTACAGGATGCACGTATTACACCATCAGAATCATTCAATTTTAAAGATATAAGCGGGAAACACAGACTTTTGCATAATACATAATACGAAAGCATAAGAAAACTGATTGGTCTATTTCCTTATGCACATGTGTAGGGACCAATTTTCTTATGCTTACGCATTATGCGTTGTGCAGAAGTGTGTCTCTCCGCTGTAGCACATAAATTCAACTCGTGTAATCTTCGTACAAACTGTTGCAATGGAAGATGAGGTTTACGTACAAATTTCCGAAATTCTGATATATAATTCTCAAAATTAAATGCGGAAAATGAATCTAACTTTACTAAAAGTTTAACATCGTTGGGAAGGTGAAGTAAACCGTGCAAATTATACGACAAAAATTCTATTCCGTATAAATCTTCACTAAAAATTACAAATTTTTGCAATGTTTTTTCTGCAAATAAGATATCTTCATCAAATGAAACATCAGATATAAGAATGCGGATAGCGATAAAAAATGTACATAAACATTCTGTGTCATTACGTTATGTAATACAGAAGGTCCTGTGTATGTTAAAAATGTATGAAATTCGGTAGCCTTAAAAGTTTTATATTCAACAATATCTTTAAACCGACGAGAAAATTCACGTGGACAATAAACGCTAGCAGAACGCAATTTTGCTGAAATTATATTTATTTGTCTACCAGATAATTTTGACACAGCATACTTCCCTTCAAGCCATGCGGCTATATCAGTTTTTTAGTCACCCCAACCAAGACCAAATGCATATATTCGAAAGGAACATTTGAAACTAATCCTATTGGAAGCACAGACAACGGACTTCTACCATGATGATGTTCTGTATCTATACACATTTCATATTCAAAATCAGTTCGTAACGGTGAATCAAAAACATTAAATACCATTCTGTTAGATAATAATCTAAACCCTTCAATTTTGCATTTAAAACACGGATTTGAAGACATGTGACCTTTATGATTTAAAATTAATGCTCTTGCTGGTGCATCTGCAATAAAGCATCTAATGCGTAGAGGAATTATTTTATCATTAATGGATATTCCACCATTTTGTATAACTTGTAGAACTTCATTAACAAATTGTTCCATAAATTTATGAGAATCACATGGTTTTGATTTTCCTATATAGACTCCAGCTATAATAGGTTTACTATTTCTTACATTTTTTATTCTATATTGTATTGGCCAAAATTATAACGATCCATTCAACGTTGCACCATCTGTGCTTATATCTATAACTATTTTAGTAGGTAATTGGTTTACAACTATGCATGCCAAGTTTTGTTTCAGAGTTATTTCAAAACCAATATGACCATATGAACATATTGACCTGAACCTAATGGAACAATATTATAATTTAACTTTTTTGGTGTCCCGAGAAAAGTTCTAGTTGAACATGGTAAATATGACAAACAATGATGTGATCTCAAAATACGTAAAATAGCATCACCTTGCACATGTGTAATATTATATGTGAGAAAAACATTTTATAAAGCAGAAGTAAATAAGTACTGAGGACTAGTGATTGATCTATTATCTGAGTTAGCTAATTCTGATTCTAGATCTGAGTTAACAGCTACCCACTATGCAAAAAAACGTATCAAAAACTTTTCAGAAACATTCCTCTGTAACATGAAATGTTTCGGAGATACGTACGGAAACATCTCAGATTTATTACATAAATAATTAATGTCTGTATTCAGATACCAAAATACACGATGTTGCAGAAACATCTTAAGATGTTGTGCCAGAAACGTTCTTTTAGGAATGTTTCGGTGATACGTACGGAAACATCTCAGATTCATTACAAAAATAATTAATGTCCGTATTCAGATACCAAAACACACGATGTTGCAGAAACATCTTTTGATGTTGTGCCAGAAACGTTTTTTTAGGAATAATACTTATACGTTACTACGATATGCTTTTGTAATGATTATTATAGTATCGCATAAATGTTTCAAAATATAAATTGATAATAATATTAATGTGATCCATTTATTTAATTATAATACGTACATATCTTTCAAAATACATATATTACTTAAAAAATATATAGTTTTTAAAAATATATAATATTTCTATAACATATATTTAGAAACAATATAAGTATAAATGTAATGTAACAAAACGCTCATCATATTTGCAGATAAAGAAAAATAAAATATTTCGCGAAAACATATTAGAATTTTTTACGCTTTCTATATATAACATTTTCTTGTAAAAAAAAATCACTAATAGTTTTTAGCTTATTTGATAGAGTAAAATACGTTTATGTGTTATTTATCACATTTTTTCTCGCATTTTCACGAAGTAACCGCAAGTTTGCTTGTCTAAACCAAGTTTTTAGAATATCTTCAAATTCAGCTTCAGTAATAGATGGACAAGTCTTTTTTATTGAAGCTAAAAATATAAATATGAGAAAATTTATAACTTTATAATTTTTTTGTTAATAAAGTTATAGGAATTCAAAAGTAATATATGAAAACGCGCATAAACACACACGCACGTACTTTCACGTACACACACACGCACACACATACACACACAAAATTTACCTTTCATGCAAATAATAATTTTCAATTCTTTTAGTTTAAAATTATTTTTAGCTCCAGTCCAAGAACACTTGGATGCAAGATTATTAGTGAATAATTTTTGCAGTGCTCTTTTCATTGCATCTTTTGTTGTTGTACCGCCTATCATAACTAACATATTAATCTAAAACAAAACATTTTTTACATATAATTTTTCTAGTACTAAATACCTATATGTAATTAAAGAAAATTAATGATATACATATACATACTAATTGTGATTGTGCTTCTGCTGATGCTAATATAATTTCAAAATTATCAATGTCTTCAATATTATCCATTGGTAATTGCGGAAGCATATCAATATTATTATGATTAACATTGACATTGTTTGTATTTTCCATTCCATTTAAACGTTCATCTATTCGCTTACACAATTCTTTTATTTCAATAACGTATCGTAGTACGGAATCAAGAGTTTCATTATCTGTAACAAAAAATATGTATAACATTGTTTTAGTAGTACTCAATTACTCTTTCAACTATACTCTTTTCTTTAAAAAGAAAATGTAGCGTTAAAATAATGATTATAGTTTTACTTATATTACATTAATTTTATGACAAACTTTCTCTAAAAGTCACATGTATTATAATTTACATATGTTCATAATATTATTCCTTTAAAAGATAATATACATTTTTTGTTTTACTTCATAAAAATTTTATAGAAAATATAAACATAAACTTACCGTAATTTTGTCCTTCAATGACAACAGGAATATTATTTATATCAACAATACGTACGCCTGCACCACCAATATTTTCATTTACGTCAACATCATTTGCGTCAACATCATTTGCGGCAACATCATTTACATCAACATCATTTGCATCTGAAAATCCTGCTTTCTTAATGTAATTTATGTATTTCTTTTATAAATATACTAGCTGGTTACCCGGGTTTCGCCCCGGAGGACATATGTAATAAGACACGCAAATAGTCTCTCTCTCTCTCTCTCTCTCTCTCTCCCTCTCCCTCTCCCTCTCCCTCTCCCTCTCCCTCTCCCTCTCCCTCTCCCTCTCCCTCTCCCTCTCCCTCTCCCTCCCTCCCTCCCTCCCTCCTCCCTCCCTCCCTCCCTCCCTCCCTCCCTCCCTCCCTCCCTCCCTCCCTCCCTCCCTCTCCCTCCCTCCCTCCCTCCCTCCCTCCCTCCCTCCCTCTCCCTCCCTCCCTCCCTCCCTCCCTCCCTCCCTCCCTCCCTCCCTCCCTATACACTGTAAAATTAAGAACTAACGCAACTTAATAAAGTATAATGAAAATAGAATATGATAAGAAGCAAGTAATACTAAGCAAACTAAACAGTGCATATAAAACTAAGAACTGGAGCGCGTCGCAATCTTCAAACTATAAAAACAAAAAAAAGCACTAGAAGCCCTAAACCAAAAACTGATGTTATCCAATTCCACGCGCAAGCAAGTCGATATGTCCACAAGGAAAATTAGCGTTATTGAGCAATACGGATAAGAAAATTTAGATGTTGCATTATGCCGAACGATCCCTGCTTAAAAAAACCGATTGAAAATGATGGAAACAGATTCAAACTTTATTGAAAATGTATCTACTTTTATGATAAACTATCGTTTCAATCGGACTCACATTTCGGTTACTATAGAAAACTTATCTATTCCTATCGTTTCTTAACTGTATCTTATTCAAACGATTAAATACTATTGTAAACAAATGTATGCTTTTCTATACAGCCTGTCGAGTTATCTAATCCAATCAGAAAATTACGATTTGCTGTTTATATAAACCTATATTTGGTAGTTAAACTTATCTATTTCTATCGTTTCTTAACTGTATCTTATTTAAACGATTAAATACTATTGTAAACAAATATATGCTTTTCTATACAGCCTGTCGAGTTATCTAATTCAATCAGAAAATTACGATTTGCTGTTTATATAAACCTATATTTGGTAGTTAAACTTATCTATTCCTATCGTTTCTTAACTTTATCTTATTTAAACGATTAAATACTATTGTAAACAAATATCTGCTTTTCTATACAGCCTGTTGAGTTATCTAATTCAATCAGAAAATTACGATTTACTGTTTATATGAACTTATATAGATAAAACTTATCATCTATTCCTATCGTTTCTTATCAGGATTTTCTGACATACAATCTATCATCTTCTATACGGCAGCAAATCGCTTCGTTTTCTATCGTATATTAATGATATAAATTGAATCCGCATCAACCAATCGGCGATTAGTTTGCGACAATGCCGCTAGGCCGTGCATGATAAAAAGCGCTTCTCGTATTTAAAATACATCCAGTCACAATATATAAGCAGACCTCCTGCGAGGCGAAAAGCAGAGAAATCCAGTATTGTAACCGGAGGGATCTCTTCCTATATATATATATATATATATATATAGGAACATATAAAAACTGATTGAAAGAAATGAATCGGTATGAATCTGATTCCTTAATTCACGGATTCGTAACGATTGAAATGGATTGACTAAAACCGATTCAAACGATTCATTAACCATATTAAAACGATAGAAACTGATGTACAGTTGATAAGACATTTCAATAAAAACACGATAGCATATTATTAATTTCGATAAAACACAGTCAGATAAATATCGATTAAGAACGATTACTAGGTTATATGCCAAATATCATTAAAAATGATAGAACATTTATCAAAAATATTAGATTTGTTATCTGATATTTATGAACCAAAAACACGATAGCATATTATTAATTTCGATAAAACACAGTCAGATAAATACCGATGAAGAACGATTACTAGATTATATGCTAAATATCATAAAAAATGATAAAACATTTATCAAAAATATCAGATTTGTTATTTGATATTTATGAACCAAAAACACGATAGGATTATATAGACTTTTTTTTTATCTAATTCTATCAGATCTTTTAAGCAGGGATAGACAAGCTTGCACAATATCAAGTAAAAAGTTTTATACCATTCTTTTTTGAGGTGCGATATGTACTTTTTTTCTTTCTTAATCCACGGCCTAAATCAACTTCTGATTCAGTAGTGCTCTTTTCCATTAATCTCTTCTCTTTATTTAAAGCTTCATCATACGAATCTAAAAAGATGACCAATATATATATATATATATATATACATATATGTATGTGTGTATATTATATATACGCATGTACATATATAAATGAGCATCCCTAATTTACGTCTAATATTTAGATAATATAATAATATTCCTCATAGATAGTGAAAAAGAGTTCTCAGTCTTATATACATATTCACACATATATATGATAATCTATAATATTTATTACATATATATAGATTTTTCCTTGTAAGACATGTTTTCTACATATATTGTGTGTGTAGGAAGTACACATTTCTTTGAAAGTTTACTCAATGCATGGTTAACAAATAATTGCTTGTATACTACAATTACATTGAGATTGAGACAATTACTTTAGAAAACCAGAGAACTGTGATGCTAAATTAATGTATATAGGATATGTGTATGTGTGTGTGTAAGGTATTGATAAATAAAAATATATGAGTATAAATATATTTAATAATTAATATTTGTATACTATTATAAGAACCATATAGTAGGAAAAATTATATTATAACATTAAAGAACATAAATATATTATATAAATAATTTATCATATAGTGAATGTAAATATCAATTATAGTGTAAGATTGGAATTACTGCATATTTATCATCATATGGTAGAATTAAACATTTTGCTTTAATATCTTTATAATTAAACATTGATGTATTTGAAACTTCATGTATATCAATGACTTTGATAGCTAAGCTAAATGAAAACTTGTTTGTAAAGTTAGATACATTATGAAGAATTCTTCCACTTATTTTAATATTATTATTCTCACATCCATAAATGCTTGAAATTAGCATGTAAGTAGAATTTTTTAAAAGTACACAATTATTTCTTTGGCATAAAGATATCGTGAGATTTTCATGAGTAAATTTTCTGTAGTATTTATAAGTTTTACCATTTTCATCACATACTATAGATTTATCCTCTTCATACAAAGTGCAAAGCGATGAATTTAAACATTTTTTTTCGACATATGATACATAAGTCCTTTCTTCACAAATTCTGTTATATATTTGTTGTAAAGGGTATCGTGAATTTTTTACATTTTTTTTAATTTTACCTAAATAATTTTCGAATTGAAATGCACTAAAATTGTCAAGTTTTCCGAATAATAATACATCATCACAAAGATGCAAGAGATTGTGAACGTTATATGTAATATGTTCATCACCATATAGTTTTTTGTATTTTATAACGAAATACCTAATTAAAGATTTCGCATATGTATTAAGCCTGATACATTCCGATGAACATAAAATTCTCATAGCAACATGTAAGCATAAAAAATGTTTATATTGTGCTTTAGATATATTTCCTTTTAATGCAATAGGACCTGTATACAACAGAAATTGTCTAAATTCTGTCGCTTTCCAATGGTCTACATCTTCTAAAGGTCTTGGTAAACGAGGAAACTCTTGACACATGTATTTCCTGAAAATCATCATTTTCTTTGATATTGCATTTATATTGCTATCTTTCAATTTAAATTTTCCTTTCTTTCCAATCCAAAACTGTATAAGTTTCTTCATTATACCAAGGCATACCAGATGCATATAATCAAGTAGTACATTACTGACTAAACCAATACCGATTTTGTTGAAAGGAGTGAAATCTTTGTGATGTTCCTGCTGTAATTGCAATGCGAAGTTTTCATTTGTCCTTAACGTAGCATTAAGTTCTGGAAATGTCATTTTGCCCCTCACATATTTACCCTTTTGTGTACATTTATTACAACCAAAATATCCTGTGTGAGATTTAATCGAAAGAACAAATGCCGTAGCAGGTGCATCACAAATAATTTTTTTTAATTCCACTCCGACTAATTTTTTATTTATTAAAATACCATCTTTTTTTAATAACAAATATTCTTCCACAAATGCATCCAGAAATTGTGTCACTGATTTTGGTTTACTCATTCCATGATAAATACCTACTATAAAGGGTTCTGAAACTTCCATAAGATCTATTGACATTAAAATAGGCCAAAATTGACTATTTGACGATTTACTCAATGGTAAACCATCTATATTAATTGTTAAAGGGAGGATATCTACATTTTTTGTTAGTGTATTCTGCTTTAATTTATGAATTATACCTTCTTTAATACCAATATGTATATATGCACCCGGTGGAATATCTACAATATTATTGCAATATAAAGGAGTTTTTAGTAATGTCCTGCAATCTTTTGGAACAGATAGATTTTCTGATCTCATTAAAGACAATAGTCTGTTTGCAGAATTATGTGAGATATTGTCAGTAATAATCCAATGAGCTAATTTGTTCGCTAAAGTATTTTCTTTTTGTAATTGAAATGTTTCATTATCAGCATAATCAGCTAACGTGATTTCTTTATGTGATTGAAATGTTTCATTATCAGCATTATATCTAGATTCTAACGATAAAGCATTTCCATGGAAATCATTATTACTGCTATTATCAGCATTACTATCTGTATCTTTCAAATTATAGGCAATTGAAATATTTTCAAGTGTTCTAAAAGAAGTGTTCTGTGTGCTATTAATGTTTTGCAGTTCTCTGATCTTATTATACTCATTCAATATAATTCTACGAAAATGTCTACTTGTAACCTTTGATAAATCTTTCTTCTTCCTTTGCGGTATCTACAAATAACAAAAAATTTGCTTAAGTGAATAATATATACAGCTCATAAATTAAAGTAAAAGTAAATTAAAGTGGTAAACGAATATTTGTGCTTTTTGGCTCGTATTATTAGGCCATATCTAACATTACATTTCAAAGGGTTTTTCTTTAAGAACCAAGCTTTTCATTGTGAAATATTTTTTATTAAAAAATATCTTATTTAGATGTTGAAATAAATAATAAAAAAATGGAAGGAAACAAGCAGAAAATATTATTAACAATTATAGTAGTGCAAATTTATTTTTGTGCTAATTAATTCTGAATCTTTATAGTATTGAGTACTTAAAAAAATTTTGGGATTTAACGTGGGCCGTCAGCTCTGTTACCATTTAGTTAGGCTATTGTATGGCACGTATCTCGAGTACTTAATAAATATAGGTTAACGTTCAATTTATTATTTTATTTATTCAGACTTACTTGCATTGACTATATATATAATAATACTTGTATGAAAAGTAATTATAATGTAGTATATATAGGAATATATGTATATAAACACATACCTCATTAGATAATTGGCTCGAAGTGGCACTACTAATAACATTTCTGTTCTTACTGCTGTTAACTGTGCTACAGCTGCGCTTCATTATGAAGAAGTGTGTTCACGTTTTATACTAATTATTATAAATTATTATTAGTATTTACCACTAACAATCGTTAAACTTCTGAGCTCTCTATTTGCTTTGGATTGATATATATCGTGGCTCGACTGCACACACACAGAACGCGGGAACGTTCGCCACGCGGCAAGAAGCGACACGTGCAGTAGCCAATCTAGTGCCGCTCTTCCGCATTGACCAAAAGTTGATTGGCTAACGCGCGTCGTTTCCTGCGGCGCGACAAGCGTTTCCGTGTCCTGTGTGCAGGAGCCATCTCTACACGGAGATGGAGAGACAAAAAGATGCAACTCGCTTATGCACAGTCAGGCTTTACCTATCTAAATATAAAATATTATAAGATGCAATATTTTAAGTTGCTTCATATAAATTTCAAATGATACATTTTACGTGTATGTTTATGTCAAATTTCCGAATCGTTACGATAGAGACATTCCATAATAGCTTATATTATAAATATACCAAATGTGACATTTCCAATGAAACATATGCTAAACATTTCGAAGTGATGTTTTGAATACATTTACAAAATAATAATGAAATTAATGTATCACTATAAACGTCTATGCATGTATACGAAACATAAGCCCAAAATGTTTAGAATACGTTTTATGTGAGATATTACATTTGGTATGTTTATTACATATATTATAAATGTATCAAATGTGACAACTCAAGTGAAACGTATCCTAAACATTTAGGGTTTATGTTTCATATACATATGTAGCCGTTACTATGATACGTTAATGTCACTATTATTTTGTAAATGTAGACAAAACATCACTTCAAAATGTTTAGCATATGTTTTATTGGAAATGTCACATATGGTACATTTATAATATAAGCTATTATGGAATGTCTCTATCGTAACGATTCGGAAATTTGACATAAACATACACGTAAAATGTATCATTTGAAATTTAAATGAAACAATTTGAAATGTTGCATCCATATTTCATGTTTAGTGGGTAATTCTGATTTTAAATCTGAGTTGACAATTAATTCTGATTCTTCCTCTATTATTGGGTGTGCCATTATTGAAGAATTGTCTTCATCTGCGAAATTATTGGTTTCAGACAATATTTCTGATATTTGAAAATTACATTTTGGTATCACATCTTTAGATTTCTTTTTTACTAAAATTTTTGGTTTTTTTTAATTTTAAGAATGCTCTTTGTCTTTTCTTTTGCAATATACTTTTATGAATAAAACTCTTACTCTATTTTAACTTATTTAAAGTTGCCATTTTTTATATACATATACATAAAAACTTACCATTAATTTTGTTAACTGCGCACATTTGTTAATTATTTATCTGATGTGTCTTCAACTGAACAGTTCAACTAAAGATAAAGTTATTGAACTGTATAATATCCTGACTGTCTATTATACTCACAATCAGTAGAATTTATTTCCTGTGACAATGCTGTAACATAACCGAATTCTACAATAAGCATAAACTTTGTAAGCAATTTATAAGCAATTGAGCACCAAATGAGAAATAAAATCACACACATGCGTATGTGTATATGCATGTTATTACTAGTCAGATCGATACATCTTTCATACATTATCAGTGTAATACAGATATAAAATGCTTGATATAATAAAATATATAATATATAAAAAAAGATATGTTACGAAGTCTTTAAAATTACATTAAATCTAAATGTTTTTGATCACATTTCTAAATTGGTATAAAAATATATGTATTTTTTTATATACTTTTAAGCCAATTTATAAGTACGACTGTTGACATTTAGATTCTGTGATTTCAAAAGTTTAGTTAGGATAAATCATTACATCTCTGTACTATTTCACCATCTCCGATTACTTGATCCTCCGATTAAACTCACTCTTTGTTTCTTTCTGACTGACCCCATAGAAAGAGACGAAGAGTTTAATCGGAGGATCATGTTAATCGGAGACAGTGAAATCGGCCCTAAGCATTCTGTATTGCAACGATGATTTATCGCAGACATATCAAATGTGAACAAGAGATATATTAAACAAGACATGCAATTATTACCAGAGATATATCAAACCTTTAAAAAATTCAAGAATTTAACAGATTATTTTACTTACTCCTTATTTTATATCCTTTCTTCTGTGATATTTTAATATGGTATAATTGAAGATTATTCATATATCACTGAGTCTAATAGCGTTTTTCTTTGGCAGAACTGGTGCGCACTCAGTGCACATTAAAGCCGTCGTACACAAATCAACGTAAAGTGTATGTTTAATATAAATGGGTTAAGGCTCCTGTTCACTCACTGCAGCCATCTTGGATTGATGACGTCAGAAGCGAGAAAATCATGAAAATATATCATGAAAATTCTTGTGATTTACACTAAAATAAAAATGCTTTTTAATAAAATACCATCTGTAAACGATAAAATAGATTTGTAAAATACACCGAAAATTCCCCTTTTATATGAGTAATCCACATTTGTCGAAGTTGCCTAATCAAGAATGAAAACAAGCCGTTTGACAGCTGCCGAATTGAAATAAGTATTTGCTTGCACATATTAAATCACAATAAAGTGGATATCTTCGGTATATTTTAACACTATCACAATAATTTTAAATGTAAAAACACTGCACTAAAATGAAGAATAACGCTATAAATCGCAAGGATAATTTTGCTTCTTGACGTGTCATTTTTCACGTCTTATATAGTTCACAGTTTTGCCAGTCGTCGTCGCCACTGTCAACTCGGAGTTGGCTCGCGAGCCAGCAGGAGCCTTAAGTCACGAAAGCCTCTATTCTTTATTGTACTATTTGGTAAAATATGTATTGGGTATTTTATCAATCAAAATATTTGCAGGTAATACTTAAGGAGAGCTCCCTCCTCACCGATTTCGCTGAATTTAGGCTTAATCGACGCGTTTTTGCACAAAACGAACGAATCTGGCAGAAAAAAGTCCCGCTCTGCCCCGCGAAGCGAGATATTAACTGTTAAAGTTGACGACTATCAGGTTATGAAACCTGTCATACCGACGCTATGTAGCGACTGGTTTTGCACTTGTTTGAAACATACATTGTTTTTTTACATATTTTTTGCTGGATTTTTTTTTTATAATGTGTTTTTCGGCATCGAAATATGAGATTACTTGTATCAAAGCAACAGAGAATATTTTGGAACACAAATTATTTCTGTTACAGATATTAAGCGTTGAAGTCAACGAAACAGAAATAAAATTGTTAAAGCAGAGAATAGTTGGTATATGAAAAGTACAATTTATATGTACTTTTCATATAGCAACTATTCTCTGCTTTAACAAATTATTTTTGTTACAGATATTAAGCGTTCAAGTTAACAAAACATAAATAATATAATTTAGTTAAAGCAGAGAATAGTTGATATATGAAAAGTACATATTTATGTGTACTTTTCATATACCAACTATTTTCTGCTTTAACAAATTATTTCTGTTACATATATTAAGCGTTTGAGGTTAACGAAACACAGTAATATGATTATTAATGGATATATCGAGCCTTATTTAATAAATAAAGAAATACAGTGTCCAAACCCACTCGGCATGTTATGTTGCTGAAATATTGAAATATTCGGAAACAATGCAGAAACACTTCATTAACATCTCACTTGCAACTATGCATCTAAAATATTTTAAAAATGTACCTGCACCATGTTTTTTGCAATATTGCATTAACAATATGTCTGAAATCTTTCAGAAAGTTGTTTACAATATTTATAAGTTTCTGTAATATTGCAAAAAAAATGTAGCAGATGCAATATTTCAGAAACATTTCCAAAGCACTACAAAAGCACTATTACGTTTACTTTGCACGAATAATATTTTTGTAACATATCAAACGCAACACCGCATCTAAAATACCTGTGAAAAATCTCCGAAAGATTGCGTCGGTAATGAAAAATTGAATTGCAGGCAGTGAATTTTCTACAATATTGCGGGAGAAATATTGCAGATGCAATGGTTTGGAAACATTTCTGATACATGATAAAACTATTATTACGTTTGCATTGCACGCGTTATATTTTTGAATGTTTCACATACAACATTGCATTTGTAATATTTCCGAAAAGTTGCTGACAGACTTTAGAACTTATAAAAAACTAGCTGGTTACCCGGGCTTCGCTCGGGAGTCGTATTTCTTCAAACGACTTTATTTGTGTTTCAATATTATAATCGAAAAAAATTCCTTTATCAGTTCGGATACCGATTCCCAAAAAGATCGGTAACGAAAAACTATACAGTTTATAGCACTCCCCGGGAAATTTTACCCCTGTTTTATATACAATTCTTTAAGATTCGGTCAATTATTTCCCGAAAAATTGAAAAAATTTCTGATACCGGTTTCCCAAAAAATCGGTAACGAAAAATTATACATTTTATGGCACTCCCCGGGAAATTCTACCCCTGTTTTATATACAATTCTTTAAGATTCGGTCAATTATTTCCCGAAAAATTGGAAAAATTTCGAATACCGGTTCCCAAAAAGATCGGTAGCGAAAAACTATACATTCTATAACACTCCCCGGAAAATTCTACCCCTATTTTATATACTTTTGGTAAAAATTCGGTCGAATAGTTTAAGAGTGTATAAAGAACATACATACATACATACATACATACAGACATTCTATTTTATATATATAGATTAAATTTATTATTATATAATTATTGCATTTTTTCTCTTTTATTAAGAACTAGCTGGTTACCCGGGCTTTGCCCCGGAGGACACGCCCTGAAGGACATATGTAATAAGACACGCAAATAAGTGATAGCGTATATTTACATTTAACGCCAATAGATTTCTCGCATCACCCTTGAGGTACTATTGTAAATGCGTTTTTTTTTTAGTGGTTTCCCCAGTAGGCCTATTCCACTGTAAAGAAATCCGTGCTTTGTTACATTATGACTCCAATAAACTTCATGTCTCTCACAGACATGGTATCTCTTACAGACATGGTGTCTCCTACAAATATGGTGTCTCCCTCTCCGTACGTACGTTAACTAACAGTAATCGCAAGTAAAAACATTCTTGATTGTTAGGATGTACTGTGTACAGACGGCCTAACGCGTTGGATGAATATAAATTCGAATGTCCTTCAACTGGTTTGCCTTGTTTACGACGTTGAAACTTTTTCGCTAATGCATTCCATGTGTAGTATTTTGGCACTTCTGAATAAAGTAGTGTTCTTGCGAACAAATCGTCTATGCACAATGAGAAGAACGCAGTTAACGTTGTATGCGGTGGCGATAATGCTCTTGCATGTACATTTTCCGTTGTGAAATACACGCGCTGTCCATTTTCAAGATGTACTGCCAAATGAATAACTGTTGGATGACGTTCATGAATTGGAAATGAGAAAATACGCCAAACAGCTTCATTGCTACTAATGTAGCGTCCCAATTGATATCGTTCGATTTCATCGATTGGTGCAAATGCATTTTCCACTCCAAAAACTGCCATATCGCTTCCTTTGTTGACATATTTGCAAATGTATTTAATCGATTTCACCGAATTGCAGTACTCGACATTTATATGTGCTGTGACGTTGCAGTTTCGCTGCATCGTTGCAGCGCCCCGCCGCCGTCACAAGGCGCGGGTTTCGCGACCTTTTCACGCCCGAGGACGGTTCAACGAATCGATGCGAGATCTCCAGGGGCATATTAGTCATTGCGTTACGATATACTGATCCCTTTTATTTTGTATTATTGCGTGGCGCCTCACCGAGCTGAGACTGGAGTTCCTGAGAGGATACAGAGGAAGCGGACGCGGAGTCGACGAGAAGGATAACGGCGAGAGCTCGGACGACGGAAAGCGGATCGAAGCGACCCGCGGGCCGCCGAAAGCGACGGAGCGCAGGAACACGCGCGCGGCGCGTGAAACAGCGGCGGGCGGACCCATAAAGGCAGGGCCCCGGGACGCCGGGGCAAAAATCAGCCCATCTGTCCTCCTCACACTGCTGACCGGATTCCGGGATGGAGGGCCACCATTCCCGAACCGGTGCGGGAAGGAACACGGAGGCAGACACGTCCCGTCCGCCGCCGGGAAGAATCCCGGAAAAGTTGCCGCGCGAGCGAAGGGCCGTTTAGCGCCCTGCGGAAAGCCGTAATTCACGGCCCTACGCACGAATCCGCCGCGAGCCTGCGAGCTCACCCCTCATTGGTCCGCGCTCCAACGTCGCGGGGCCGCGTACGCCCGGGGTGGGGTGCGCTATCGATTCCGCCATCGAGCGAAATTTCGGGATCATTCGTGGATCGTCCTCGATAACCGACGCACGTCAAAGGCCAAGTCGCGATATTCTCTTCGCGTTAAGTCGCATTTTGGGAGCTGAGTACGACGTCCGGCTGCTCTCTTTCGACCCTTGGGACGACGGCGAGGACCCTCGGGAGAGAATCTGCCTACGGTGAGGTTGCCTCGGTAACGTTTTATGTAAAGCCACGACACCGCTCCCCGGGTCGCGCTCTCGCTCGGGAAAATTCGCGATAATTAGCGTATTCGCCGACAAGGCGTATTTAGCGATCGATAGCGAGAGCGAGGGGCACCGGAATGGTCTCGTGGCCGTGGGATCGCGATCGAAATCTACGAACCTCTGGAGATCGCGGTAACGCGTCGATGACGACGTGCGGTAGCGAATACGCAATTTCTCGCGCCCTTCACGTCCACGACCGCGTGTCTCGTTAGGCGTAGTATTTCGCCCGGTCGAACCTTAGATTCTGTACGCGTAATTAATGGCGTCAGAGGGATATTCGCGTTGGTGTAATCGCGTTACTCACGATTCGCGTTCGGACATTTAGACTATCCTCGCGATATCGGCTACGTTGAGAGATTATTCGCGGAAGGTTGTGGTTCGCCGTAAGATACCATTCGCGTCGACCTAATGTTGCATCTCGTTATCCCTCGCGGTAATTCCGTATCTTTCTCGCGTTAATTCGAGTGTTTCGCGTTATGCCGAGTGTCTCGGCGCATCATTTTTCGCGTTGGACGATCGCTGACGATCGCGTGTGTTGCGTTCGATCCGAATCACTGGCGTAATCTCAGTTCTTGCGTTAGGATAAATCGGTCATTTCGCGTTAGTTATAATATCGCTCGCGGTACTTTCGTATATTTTCTCGCGTTAGTTTAGTATTTCGCATTTCGTCGAGCGCCCCGGCGCCTTATTCTTCGCGTGAGGATATCCCTGGCGATATCACATGTTGCGTTCGTTCCTTCTTACGTTGGGACGTTACTCGCGTCGCGTTCGTTGCGTTAGTTTAAGATTATTCTGTGCGTTAGTTTAAGATTACTCTTTGCGTTAGTTTAAGATATTTGGCGACAGAATCCCTGCACGGGTTTGGGAACTTGCGTTCACGCGCTCCAAGCGTGGCGCATTATCATTTCGCGGTATTTCGCGCTATTATTTCGCGTTTATCTCCGTTATGTCGTAGTCAGTCGTAATTTGTACCGATATTCTATGTTAGTTGTCCGCGAACTTTTCTACTATTATTAGCTGTGAAATTACGTGATCTCGATGATTTTGTAAGTTTAGTTTTCCTCACACGTTCTCTTGCTGCGCCTTCGGCGCGTCTACTGAGTTAACGTAATTTTCCGTTTATTTCTGGCGTCCGCGTTATTATATTTGGTTGTTAAAAATTTGACGCCCGCGTTATCTATCACCTGTTACTTGCTTTTGTTTTGAAAGCCCCAGTGGCACTCACTGAGTTACGAAAGTTTTCTACAGAATAAATGTTATTCTTTAAATGTTAATGGCTTGAGTTACGACATTCGTTATTAGGCGTCACCCCGCCGAATACTGCGCTGCCCTTCATCAACCCCGCCCTGCTATTAGGTCGAGCTAGCCATTCCCTCGCACACCGACTCATTTCGTTTTGCGTCTCGTTTTTTATTTCTCGCGATTTCGCGGACGCGAATTTACGCGTCTGGCGCCCAACATTAGAATCGTTTCGTGGAGTGTCGGAGGTGCGAGAGAATCCCCGGAGAGGCCTATCATCCCGCTCTCCTTGCCTCTTTTGATCCGGCACACGCCCCGGGCCGTTCCGGGAGTGAAAAAGTCGTGACAAAATTTGGCGCCCAACGTGGGGCAGCCGAAGATCGTCGAAAGACAATTACGTACAGGGCATTAGCGATTTCGTGCGGGTGACAAGGTTTTCGCGGATTTCTTATTGAGTTAAAATTGTGTTTGTCGAAATAAAGAATTGACCCTATCCTTATGTTATATATGCTATGTTTTTGATGCGATATTATTTGTGTTGTGCCATCTTGTGTTCTGGTATAATTCGTTTAACCATTTAATTTCAGCTTTACATGAAATATTATCGGAAACATTAATGGAGTAAATGTGTTTGGGTGGGTTAGCGTTAGATTCGTGATATTCATTGCGGCCAAATAGCGCGTTGGAATTTGGAGAAAGCGCGATCGCGATACCATCGGAATTCTGTTTACGTCGGCGGAAGGCCGCTTCGGAAAAACTATTACTCTCGAGTTACCTTCACATTCCTTTCGCGTGTATTGTTCGCGTGTTATGCTATTCGATTTAAGAAAGGAACATCTTGATGAATAAATTTTCGCGAATTTAGTGAATGATTCGGTCGGACAGTTAGCGATAGTTTCTCTTTTTTTTTGGAGCACAGTAGGATTCCGTCGGTTTCTTGCGAGCGGTAGATTTAGCGTTTAAGAAGATTTTGCGATTTTTCGAAATGGATCCAATTGAGCTGAGCGACGAGTGGATTCTCCACGCTACTCGTGAACAGCGAACTGCCGAACTGAATCGCCGCGGGTTGTCTATCGACGGATCTGACACCGAGCTAGCGCTCCGGTTATTACGTTTGTTGACGGCCGCGCGCCGCAGTGGAGGCTCCGAAAGGGCATCCGATTCGAACCGCGTAGCCGACGCTGACTCGCACCGCATGGCGGACGCTGAGTCGAACCACCCGGCCGACGTCGCGTATCTCGATATTCCGGTAGGCGACATCCGCCCGGATAGCCCGTCCGCGGGAATAGGTGCACACTCGGGGCACAGCCCTTCAAGCGTCCCCGGAGATAACGCGCATAGGGCCTCTCGGGATACGAACGGCAATTCCGCGACGACCATCTATAATATCATGCGGAAATGGGACTTAAAGTTTTCGGGCGCGCGCGGCGAGGATGCCGAGACGTTTCTGTTGCGTGTCGAGGAGGGCCGCGAATTGATCCCCGTGGAGGACGAGGATATTCTGCGATGCCTCCCGTTTTTCCTATCGGGTATTGCGCTTTACTGGTTTCGCGGAAAGCGGGAGCGCCTGACGACCTGGACCGCGTTTAAAACCGCGTAGGCGTACCCGTTTCGGCAACCCGGATTTTCAGTTTGCCCTTCGCGACGAGATAATGCGGCGTACGCAGGGGGAACAGGAGTCCGTAACGGACTACCTGACGTGCTTAAATACGCTTTACGATCGATTATCGCCGCCGTGGCGCGAGGAGGAAAAGGTCGGGTACGCACACCGACATATGCTTCCCCGGTTACAGACACAGATACATCGAGACTCGGTTCAAGATATGGACGCGCTCGAACTATGGGCCGCGCGTGCAGAGGCGAGTTACCGTGCCGCGCAAAACTATCGCGCTCCTCCTCCGCCAGAACGCTCTTTCTTCCCGGATTTAGCATACCGAACGCCCAAGGGCGCTAATCGCAACCCGGGGGGGAAACAACGCGACACCGTGGCCGCGCTCGGCGTGTCCCCCGCGAATGCGAGCGGCACAGGGACGGGGGCGAGAAAAGGTAAGGCCGGCGGGCCGAAAGCGAGGGCCCCGGCCGCGACCGCCGCCCCTGCGACAGGCGCGTCGGTCGCTTCTCCGACTTCCGCGAGCGTGAACCCCGCCGCCACGTGTTGGAACTGCGACCAAACAGGACACTTTTCGCGCGATTGCCAGGCTCCGCCGAGAAGGCATTGCTACCGTTGCGGAAAGGTAGAGGTTACCACCCGTACTTGCCCGACGTGTTCGGGAAACGAATAGAGGAGTCGCGAAAAAGGGGCAACCCGACTCCTACCCCCTCAGCCCCCGGAAATTTATCAATGGGAACTCGGGATGCCGCGTATAGCGCGTATAGCGATCAAGGAGGCTCGGCCTCTCTCAAGTTCCTCCGCGTGCAAATCGCGGGCTACGAAATAAGCGCGTTAGTAGATTCGGGTTCAAGTCGTACGTTTGCCGGTCCGGAAGTTACTGCGTTAATTAGGCAACTCGGTTTTTCGTTCACTTCGACTGGCGGGAAACGTGTGACGACCGCGACTAATCAAACCGCGAGAGTGAGGGGGGAGGTAAAGGTTCCCGTTAGCATACACGGTAAAACTCTGAATCTGAGGATTCATTCGCTACCGACTTTAGCGTTACCGTGTATCTTGGGAGTAGATTTTTTGAAAAATTTCGGGATAAATGTGAATTTCGCGAGCGATACTTGGAGTTTCGCGGACGATCCTTCGCGGCAGTATTCTTTTGAAAAAGGTTCGTCGAGTTCTCTCGCGAATGTTCGGGTGATCTTGTCCGAGAATGAAAGCGTAAATCTCGAGCCAGGTCAATCGGGTGAAGGGGAAAAGACACGAAAGCCTGAGGCGTCACCTCTCGTTTGTTGTGGGTTAAGTGAATTGACGCCGGACCAAGAAAAGCGTCTACAAGAATTTTTAGCGTCTCAAATTACGATTAATTCGGACGAGCTCGGGGCCACCACGTTAACCGAACATAATATCGAGGTCGGAGACCACCCTCCTATTAGACAGCGTTGCTATCCCGTATCGCCGAAAATAAAGGAGGCTATCTACGACGAAGTAGATCGGCTGTTAAAAGCCGGTATTATCGAGCCATCTCAGAGCGAGTGGTCGACGCCGATCGTGATGATCAAGAAGCCCAACGGGACGTACCGTTTTTGCCTAGATTTCCGGCTAGTAAATAACGTTTCGAAAAAGGACGCGTACCCGTTGCCGTACATGAACGGAATTCTCGATAAACTGCGAAAAGCCCGATACATTTCGACCATAGATCTGAGCCAGGCCTACTTCCAGATTCCGTTATCGAAAAGGAGTCGGGAGATCACGGCTTTCGCGGTACCGGGAAAAGGCCTTTTTCATTTCAAGCGGATGCCGTTTGGCTTAACGGGAGCCCCCGCAACCTTTCAGAGATTATTAGATCGGTTGATCGGACCAGAGATGGACCCGTACGCGTTCGCGTATTTAGACGATATCGTGGTGGCTACCGAAACGTTCGAGGAGCATCTCGAGTGGTTGAGCCGCGTTTTCAAGCGTATTCGCGAAGCGGGCTTGACAATAAACCCCGAGAAGAGCAAATTCTGTCGCTCTCAGGTGAAGTATCTAGGATTTTTGGTCCAACGGGAGGGGTTGAAGGTCGACCCTGACAAGACCGTTACGATTAGGGAATATCCCGCGCCGCGTAACCTTCGGCAATTGCGGCGGTTTATTGGTATGGCGTCGTGGTACCGCCGTTTTATCCCGCGGTGCGCTACTCGCCTAGAGCCATTGACACGGCTACTCAAAAAGAATCAAGCGTGGGAATGGGGCGAAGACCAGATAACCGCGTTCGAAGCAATCAAGACGTGTCTCACTTCTCCGCCTACCCTGTCGTGTCCAGATTTCAGCGTACCCTTCGTGTTGCAAACGGATGCGAGCTCCGTCGGTTTAGGCGCGGTGTTAACGCAGCAAATCGATGGTAATGAACACGTGGTGGCTTTCGCGAGTCGAGCCTTATCCGACGCCGAAAAGAAATATTCGACAACCGAACAAGAATGCCTCGCAGTCATATGGGCGATTAAAAAGTTTAGGCCGTACCTGGAAGGCTACCGATTTACTGTCATAACGGACCATAGCAGCCTCCGGTGGCTACATAATTTAAAGAATCCGACCGGACGTTTGGCGAGATGGGCTCTCGAACTCTTAGAGTACGATTACAGTATCGAGCATAGGAAAGGTGCGATGCACCACGTGCCGGACGCGCTCTCGCGAATTTACGAACAGGACGTTGAGTTGTGCGCGGTCGCCGCCGTCGAGGACGAGTGGTACGTAAAACGATTAAACGAGGTTAACGAACGCCCGCGTCGATTCCCGGGATGGAAAATAGACGAAGGAAAATTATATTTCCGCCGACCTCGCCATGTCATAAACGAGACCGTAGTTGATTTAGACCAATGGAAGCTCGTCGTGCCGAAGGAGTCGCGCGAGGAGATAATACGCGAAAGTCACGATCCGCCTCAGGCCGGACACTTGGGCGTGGAGAAAACCTACCGCCGTATCGCGATAAGATATTATTGGCCGCAGATGTTTAAGGATATCGCCCGGTACGTGCGCCGGTGCGATACCTGTCAACGAACCAAAGTGGAACAAGACGTTCCCGCGGGATTAATGGGTCAGCGAGTAATCGAGGCTCCGTGGACGGTTATCGCCGCGGATATTATGGGACCGCTCCCGCCCAGTAAATCGGGGCACGCGTATCTTCTCGTGGTTCAGGATTTATTTACAAAGTGGATTGAGTGCTGCCCACTCCGTAAGGCGACCGGCAAAAAGATTCGGGAAGCGATCGAGGATCTCGTCATTTTTCGTTGGGGCGCGCCGCGCGTGCTGCTGACCGATAATGGTACCGAGTTTCTAAATCGCGAAATACAATCGTTGGCTGAGCAATATGGGTTTCACCATTCGACGGTACCGCCGTACCACCCTCAGGCGAACCCCGTCGAGAGGGTTAACCGGGTTCTCAAAACAATGATTACTGCCTTTTTGGGACGAGACCACCGTGAATGGGACCAACATATTCATGAATTTCGTTTCGCGTATAATTCCGCGTATCACACGTCGCTACAAGCGACACCGGCGTTTTTAAATTTCGGGAGGGAACCACAGCCGGTCAATGTATTCCGCGGCCGAAACGGGGCGGCCGAAGTGGAACTCGCGGACCCGGAAAAGTGGGGCGAAAGGATGGCGCGAATCCGACTACTGCGGGAATGGATCGTGGAAAACTTGGAGGCCGCGAGACAAAAGCAAACGCGGTATTATAATTTGCGTAAGCGGGATCGGCAGTTTGCGGTAGGCGAACAGGTGTTAAAAAGACAACACGTGTTATCGTCCGCCGCACAACACGTTTCCGCGAAATTGGCCACGAAATTCCATGGCCCTTTTACCGTTTGCAGGATTCTGTCGCCAGTCGTGTATGAACTCGCCGATTCGTTAGGCAACTCGGTAGGAAAAATCCACGTTAAGGATTTAAAACCTTATCACGGTTAAGTTTTTGTAAATAGAGTGAGATCCTTGAACCCACCCCCAAGACCTCCGCTGTTAGTTTCCGAATTTGCGAAAAACATCACCGTTAGAGTGATCGTCGTATCCGATATTAAGCGTTGCCGCGTAAGCCCGATAATACGTAGTAGAGCCGCGATGGAAGTAAAGTTGCGCTCCCGTTCTGGGGTCGGCGCGTCATTTCGCGTTGGTGTTAGAGTGCTCGCCGAAAGCGGCGTAGCGAACTTAGCCACGGTACAAGCCGGCGTACCGGGCTACTAAGGGGTGCATCCCCGTTGTAGTCGACGCGTCCTAAGAATAGAAGGGCGGTCGACTCTGACGAAAAATCGTCGACGCGTCCTAGGAATAGAAGGACGGTCGACTCTGACGAAAAATCGTCGACGCGTCCTAGGAATAGAAGGGCGGTCGACACTTAGCGTGGTTAAATCGGCGACGCGTCCTAAGAATAGAAGGGCGGTCGACATTTGACATGGGTTTAGGCGGTCGGCACCAAGCGCGAGGCAACTAATCATCGTAGGCCATCGTAAAAGTCCGACTTGCGTCGTGTCGGTACACGAAGGGAAACGGTCGAAACTTGCGTTCCGAACTACGATTCCGAGGTTCTTGCGACGCGTGGGAAGGGGACTAGAATAAGGACTATTATTTTTGTGTGATTTTTTTTTGTGTTTTGTATCGTCACATCTTGTGTTGGTCTGGAGCCCTTCGCTGGAGATCTCGATCGCACGAGCGCTCTCACGGTAACCCCGGGGAGGCGAGTGGCTAAAGTGGAGGCAACCGAGCCCGGTATGCTCCCTCTTGGGGTGGGGTGTTGTGACGTTGCAGTTTCGCTGCATCGTTGCAGCGCCCCGCCGCCGTCACAAGGCGCGGGTTTCGCGACCTTTTCACGCCCGAGGACGGTTCAACGAATCGATGCGAGATCTCCAGGGGCATATTAGTCATTGCGTTACGATATACTGATCCCTTTTATTTTGTATTATTGCGTGGCGCCTCACCGAGCTGAGACTGGAGTTCCTGAGAGGATACAGAGGAAGCGGACGCGGAGTCGACGAGAAGGATAACGGCGAGAGCTCGGACGACGGAAAGCGGATCGAAGCGACCCGCGGGCCGCCGAAAGCGACGGAGCGCAGGAACACGCGCGCGGCGCGTGAAACAGCGGCGGGCGGACCCATAAAGGCAGGGCCCCGGGACGCCGGGGCAAAAATCAGCCCATCTGTCCTCCTCACACTGCTGACCGGATTCCGGGATGGAGGGCCACCATTCCCGAACCGGTGCGGGAAGGAACACGGAGGCAGACACGTCCCGTCCGCCGCCGGGAAGAATCCCGGAAAAGTTGCCGCGCGAGCGAAGGGCCGTTTAGCGCCCTGCGGAAAGCCGTAATTCACGGCCCTACGCACGAATCCGCCGCGAGCCTGCGAGCTCACCCCTCATTGGTCCGCGCTCCAACGTCGCGGGGCCGCGTACGCCCGGGGTGGGGTGCGCTATCGATTCCGCCATCGAGCGAAATTTCGGGATCATTCGTGGATCGTCCTCGATAACCGACGCACGTCAAAGGCCAAGTCGCGATATTCTCTTCGCGTTAAGTCGCATTTTGGGAGCTGAGTACGACGTCCGGCTGCTCTCTTTCGACCCTTGGGACGACGGCGAGGACCCTCGGGAGAGAATCTGCCTACGGTGAGGTTGCCTCGGTAACGTTTTATGTAAAGCCACGACACCGCTCCCCGGGTCGCGCTCTCGCTCGGGAAAATTCGCGATAATTAGCGTATTCGCCGACAAGGCGTATTTAGCGATCGATAGCGAGAGCGAGGGGCACCGGAATGGTCTCGTGGCCGTGGGATCGCGATCGAAATCTACGAACCTCTGGAGATCGCGGTAACGCGTCGATGACGACGTGCGGTAGCGAATACGCAATTTCTCGCGCCCTTCACGTCCACGACCGCGTGTCTCGTTAGGCGTAGTATTTCGCCCGGTCGAACCTTAGATTCTGTACGCGTAATTAATGGCGTCAGAGGGATATTCGCGTTGGTGTAATCGCGTTACTCACGATTCGCGTTCGGACATTTAGACTATCCTCGCGATATCGGCTACGTTGAGAGATTATTCGCGGAAGGTTGTGGTTCGCCGTAAGATACCATTCGCGTCGACCTAATGTTGCATCTCGTTATCCCTCGCGGTAATTCCGTATCTTTCTCGCGTTAATTCGAGTGTTTCGCGTTATGCCGAGTGTCTCGGCGCATCATTTTTCGCGTTGGACGATCGCTGACGATCGCGTGTGTTGCGTTCGATCCGAATCACTGGCGTAATCTCAGTTCTTGCGTTAGGATAAATCGGTCATTTCGCGTTAGTTATAATATCGCTCGCGGTACTTTCGTATATTTTCTCGCGTTAGTTTAGTATTTCGCATTTCGTCGAGCGCCCCGGCGCCTTATTCTTCGCGTGAGGATATCCCTGGCGATATCACATGTTGCGTTCGTTCCTTCTTACGTTGGGACGTTACTCGCGTCGCGTTCGTTGCGTTAGTTTAAGATTATTCTGTGCGTTAGTTTAAGATTACTCTTTGCGTTAGTTTAAGATATTTGGCGACAGAATCCCTGCACGGGTTTGGGAACTTGCGTTCACGCGCTCCAAGCGTGGCGCATTATCATTTCGCGGTATTTCGCGCTATTATTTCGCGTTTATCTCCGTTATGTCGTAGTCAGTCGTAATTTGTACCGATATTCTATGTTAGTTGTCCGCGAACTTTTCTACTATTATTATGGCGCCCAACGTGGGGCGCAAATTTTGTCACGACTTTTTCACTCCCGGAACGGCCCGGGGCGTGTGCCGGATCAAAAGAGGCAAGGAGAGCGGGATGATAGGCCTCTCCGGGGATTCTCTCGCACCTCCGACACTCCACGAAACGATTCTAATGTTGGGCGCCAGACGCGTAAATTCGCGTCCGCGAAATCGCGAGAAATAAAAAACGAGACGCAAAACGAAATGAGTCGGTGTGCGAGGGAATGGCTAGCTCGACCTAATAGCAGGGCGGGGTTGATGAAGGGCAGCGCAGTATTCGGCGGGGTGACGCCTAATAACGAATGTCGTAACTCAAGCCATTAACATTTAAAGAATAACATTTATTCTGTAGAAAACTTTCGTAACTCAGTGAGTGCCACTGGGGCTTTCAAAACAAAAGCAAGTAACAGGTGATAGATAACGCGGGCGTCAAATTTTTAACAACCAAATATAATAACGCGGACGCCAGAAATAAACGGAAAATTACGTTAACTCAGTAGACGCGCCGAAGGCGCAGCAAGAGAACGTGTGAGGAAAACTAAACTTACAAAATCATCGAGATCACGTAATTTCACAGCTAATAATAGTAGAAAAGTTCGCGGACAACTAACATAGAATATCGGTACAAATTACGACTGACTACGACATAACGGAGATAAACGCGAAATAATAGCGCGAAATACCGCGAAATGATAATGCGCCACGCTTGGAGCGCGTGAACGCAAGTTCCCAAACCCGTGCAGGGATTCTGTCGCCAAATATCTTAAACTAACGCAAAGAGTAATCTTAAACTAACGCACAGAATAATCTTAAACTAACGCAACGAACGCGACGCGAGTAACGTCCCAACGTAAGAAGGAACGAACGCAACATGTGATATCGCCAGGGATATCCTCACGCGAAGAATAAGGCGCCGGGGCGCTCGACGAAATGCGAAATACTAAACTAACGCGAGAAAATATACGAAAGTACCGCGAGCGATATTATAACTAACGCGAAATGACCGATTTATCCTAACGCAAGAACTGAGATTACGCCAGTGATTCGGATCGAACGCAACACACGCGATCGTCAGCGATCGTCCAACGCGAAAAATGATGCGCCGAGACACTCGGCATAACGCGAAACACTCGAATTAACGCGAGAAAGATACGGAATTACCGCGAGGGATAACGAGATGCAACATTAGGTCGACGCGAATGGTATCTTACGGCGAACCACAACCTTCCGCGAATAATCTCTCAACGTAGCCGATATCGCGAGGATAGTCTAAATGTCCGAACGCGAATCGTGAGTAACGCGATTACACCAACGCGAATATCCCTCTGACGCCATTAATTACGCGTACAGAATCTAAGGTTCGACCGGGCGAAATACTACGCCTAACGAGACACGCGGTCGTGGACGTGAAGGGCGCGAGAAATTGCGTATTCGCTACCGCACGTCGTCATCGACGCGTTACCGCGATCTCCAGAGGTTCGTAGATTTCGATCGCGATCCCACGGCCACGAGACCATTCCGGTGCCCCTCGCTCTCGCTATCGATCGCTAAATACGCCTTGTCGGCGAATACGCTAATTATCGCGAATTTTCCCGAGCGAGAGCGCGACCCGGGGAGCGGTGTCGTGGCTTTACATAAAACGTTACCGAGGCAACCTCACCGTAGGCAGATTCTCTCCCGAGGGTCCTCGCCGTCGTCCCAAGGGTCGAAAGAGAGCAGCCGGACGTCGTACTCAGCTCCCAAAATGCGACTTAACGCGAAGAGAATATCGCGACTTGGCCTTTGACGTGCGTCGGTTATCGAGGACGATCCACGAATGATCCCGAAATTTCGCTCGATGGCGGAATCGATAGCGCACCCCACCCCGGGCGTACGCGGCCCCGCGACGTTGGAGCGCGGACCAATGAGGGGTGAGCTCGCAGGCTCGCGGCGGATTCGTGCGTAGGGCCGTGAATTACGGCTTTCCGCAGGGCGCTAAACGGCCCTTCGCTCGCGCGGCAACTTTTCCGGGATTCTTCCCGGCGGCGGACGGGACGTGTCTGCCTCCGTGTTCCTTCCCGCACCGGTTCGGGAATGGTGGCCCTCCATCCCGGAATCCGGTCAGCAGTGTGAGGAGGACAGATGGGCTGATTTTTGCCCCGGCGTCCCGGGGCCCTGCCTTTATGGGTCCGCCCGCCGCTGTTTCACGCGCCGCGCGCGTGTTCCTGCGCTCCGTCGCTTTCGGCGGCCCGCGGGTCGCTTCGATCCGCTTTCCGTCGTCCGAGCTCTCGCCGTTATCCTTCTCGTCGACTCCGCGTCCGCTTCCTCTGTATCCTCTCAGGAACTCCAGTCTCAGCTCGGTGAGGCGCCACGCAATAATACAAAATAAAAGGGATCAGTATATCGTAACGCAATGACTAATATGCCCCTGGAGATCTCGCATCGATTCGTTGAACCGTCCTCGGGCGTGAAAAGGTCGCGAAACCCGCGCCTTGTGACGGCGGCGGGGCGCTGCAACGATGCAGCGAAACTGCAACGTCACAGTGCTTTGAACGTTTTTGAGAGTAATGGTGAATACGGCACAACCCAACGATTATCGACCTCAATATTATTGTTACGAACTTTTATAGTGATCAATTTGCCACCATCTTTAGTTGATCTTCGACGATATTGTGGATATCCATCATTTCCAGTGATAGTTTCGGGGTGTAAGTCTCTTGGATAGCGTTTCGTGCATTTTCCATCCTTCATGCACGGAGAATTGTTGTTGATCGCCCCACATGGACCATGAATATTGTTTTTGGTAATGACTTCGAATAAGCCTGGATCATTTTGGACATCTGGTATTTCTGCTGAGATGACTTCATCAATTTTGTCTGGTGTAATTTTATCGATCAACCAAATCAAAATATGTGCATGCGGTAATCCTCTTTTTTGCCATTCAATAGAATACATCCAACAGCGTGTCTCTCCAAAAACATGATGTTTAACAATCAAATCCATCATAGATTTCAATTTTGTTTGAACACACGTGCGATGATGTCATGACGATCCGCAAACGATTGTCCAGGCAACAAAAGTTCTTTAATTTCATCCCACATACGATTGCATGTGAATGTGATGAATAAATCTGGACGGCCATATGCGCGAACATAAGTCATTGCATCTTGTGCGTATTCATGCATGTGCCGTGGGCTTCCTGTGAATGTACCCGGCAGTATGACCATCTTTCCCAATTCATTTGGATTGCTATCAATAGCAATTGCATCGCGTAAATGAATATATTGTTCTGAGCGCAGCTTGGTTTGATTCAATCGAATGAAAAGAAGTCGCTCGGTCTCGATTTTTGCATACATATCAACAATGTATTGATGGAACAATTGGCGACATTTCAAAATGTGATTGTCTGCGTTCTCACGAATCATTAATCGATATGAATAGTAATTCATGGCACTAACTTTCTTATTGGTCTCCTCATCTGTTTGTGGATTTATCATTTTGATGTTGAAATGATATCCATCTTCTCCTTGCCAAAATAAAATTGGATATTGCAATGCATCGTATGAGCGATGAGTTTCTGAGACTCGCTGAACATTACCATCTCTACGATAAAGAACTATATCACGCGAGTTAAATTCTTCACCAACTATCACGATCGCCACTTCATTAATTGTTGGTGCGTTGTATTGTCTTTCATGTTGGCCCGGTGGTGTTTTGTCAGCTCTAATGACAACTACGTAATCATCAGCTGGCATTCGCTCAAGTGCCGTCCTGAACATTCGAAGTAATTCGTTGTGTTGATCGAATAAATTTTGTAATGCAACAACAATTTCTGGATTTGTGCCGGTATTAAATCGACAACGTTGATGAACTTGTTCATCACTGGTCCCCATGAAATAAATCTGAAGAAATTTGTAATCTGCATCCGGCATTGGTAAAAGTGATCCAGCACGATGGTAAATTTGCCCTTGCACTTTGAACGTTGGCATGTAATTGTCACATATAATTTTTGTTGCACCGAACGATGTCATTTGGAAACATGAATTATACTTGCGTATGTTTGCCAAGAAATGTTTCGACTCGTTTGTGTCACCTAATACCAATGTTGATAATGGGTCAGGTGGTAAATACAATTCTGGCAATTTCACTTTTCCACCTGCGCAGCACATTCCTGGATTTTCATTCTTAAATTTCAATGCACGGCAAAATTCGCATAACTTGTCCATTTTTCCAAAAAAGACACTTCGATGGAGACTATAATCATAATCAGCATCATAATTAAACGCAGCAAGATTTAAATCAGCATGCAGTGTCCCTCTGAATCGAACATTGCGTTCTCGATTGGTTGCCAGTCTTGATTCTCGTTGCTTTCCTGTTTCATTCGAGCGGACTTCAGCATTTCGTAGTCGAAGAGCTTCCAGTCTTGATTCTCGTTGCTCTCCTGTTTCATTTGAGCGGGCTTCAGCATTTCGTAGTCGAAGAGCTTCCAATCTTGATTCTCGTTGCTCTCCTATTTCATTCGAGCGGCCTTGAGCATTTCGTACTCGAAGAGCTTCTAATCTTGCTTCCCGTTGCTCTCCTGTTTCATTCGAGCGGCCTTGAGCATTTCGTACTCGAAGAGCTTCTAATCTTGCTTCCCGTTGCTCTCCTGTTTCATTCGAGCGGCCTTGAGCATTTCGTATTCGAAGAGCTTCTAATCTTGCTTCCCGTTGCTCGTCTGTTTCTGAAACTCGTAATGCCTTTTTCTTTCGTGCCTGAGATGTAGATTGACCAATCGATTGACGTTTGGGAGGCATAATTATCGACGATATTTGCAAATTTTCTTAGAAAAATTAAAAAATTCAGTATTTGATATTATGATAATTGAAATAAAATCAACTACGATGAAATGCAGCAAAAAAATATGTGTAAATGTATTTAGTGAGAACGATGATTTAAAGTTTACAATGAATACAAATTATTTCACGTCTCACACACAGACTGAACTATCATTGTTGATGATGTCGTCGACGATAGTCGCAAATTTTCGGAGAAAAATGAAAAAATTCAATATTCGATATTATGATAATTGAAATAAAATGAACTTACGATAAAATGCACCAAAAAAATATGTGTAAATATACTTAGTGAGAACGGCGATTTAAAATTAAACAATAAATACAAATTATTCCACGTCTCACACAAAGACTGAACTATCACTATTGATGATGTCCAAAAATTTACTTGGAAAAATCGAAAATGCCACTTTTGACGTTATTAAATTTCACATTCAACACTACTTATATCACCCACGAACTCGGATATTATTGTTTTCATGAATTTATTCACGATGATCGCAAATTTTCTTTGAAAAATGAAAAAATTCATTATTTGATATTATAATAATTGAAATAAATATATATATATATATATATTATTAAAAGAAATTTTTAAATTGGCTTTACAAAATTACCAAATTTTTTTATAAGATTCAACACCTACGAAATAAGATTTTCTCTAAACTTTTACTAAGCAAAAGCACATTCAAGTTAATAGGATAAGCGGTATTGCATGCGTTTAACTGCTTTAAATAGATAACAGTTTATAGTTGATATTAAACTGTACAATTAAAGCAAAAACGATCCTATTACCTGAATAACTGCTCAGGTTGATAAGCAGTATTGTGTACGTTTCACTACTTTAAATAGAGCAAATAACAGTTTATATTTATAAGAGCAAAAAATAGTTGGTATTAAACTGTATAATTAAAGCAAAAACGATTCTATTACCTGAATAACTGCGAACATGAAATAAATGTGAAAATACTTTATAATGTACACACTCCTTCTCTCTTCTCTCCTCTCTCGTCTCTCTCCTCTCTCTCTCTCTTCTCTCTTTCTCATGCGCTTGAGAGGATCTTATCCTGGAGCAGCGTTATAATAAAGATACTATCTCTTCTATCTCCTCTCTGCTTGCTTCTTTAATCGATTGCAAACTGCAAAATTATGAAACAACATATATAATGTTTGACACATTCATGATTCTATAAGAGAAATAATATATCCAAACAAAGAAACGAAAAATACAAAAAAGGATAAACAAATTGACAAAAATAAATTAAGAATTTAAAATAGTCACATTCCTATAGAAATTTCTTTATTAAAAGAAATTTTTGAATTGGCTTTACAAAATTGCAAAATTTTTTTATAAGATTCAACACCTACGAAATAAGATTTTCTCTAAACTTTTACTAAGCAAAAGCACATTCAAGTTAATAGGATAAGCGATATTGCATGCGTTTAACTGCTTTAAATAGATAACAGTTTATAGTTGATATTAAACTGTACAATTAAAGCAAAAACGATCCTATTACCTGAATAACTGCTCAGGTTGATAAGCAGTATTGTGTACGTTTCACTACTTTAAATAGAGCAAATAACAGTTTATATTTATAAGAGCAAAAAATAGTTGGTATTAAACTGTATAATTAAAGCAAAA